>NW_026294606.1:29155415-29347915 GCF_007827085.1 Peromyscus californicus insignis
ATATATATATATATATATAATGTGTGTATATATATAATGAGATGTGTCATCCTGGTTTCTTCCTCAGCAGATTTTTATTTGTACATAGGAAAGCCACTGATGTTTTGTATGATGATTTAGTTTCCTGATGCTTTGTTGAAAGTCCTTGTCAGATCTAAGAGTTTTCTGGTGACATCTTTAGGATCACAGGAGCTGCAAATAGGTGTAGTTTGATTTCTCTACTGTATAATCCTAGTGCTCTCACTGAGACTGCAACACCCTTTTCTTCCTGATTTCAGAAGACAGGCCTTCCGTTTTTCCAAATTAAGTGTAATGATTACTTTTACTATGTTGAGGGTTAGCATTCCTTTGTGCTGAGAACACTCAAAACTCTCTTCACCAGCTATTTTGAAATGTAGGATTAATTGCTGTCAATCATACTGAACCTACTGTACTAAGAACTCTGGAAATTACTGCTTTCACCCAACTGTACCCAGAATCCATTAACCAGTCTTTCTCTAGTGCTCCATTTCTGTGACTGGTTAACCATGGTTACACGTTCTACTTCTTTGAGTTCAATGTTTTAGCTTCTATATAGACGTGAGAACATGCAATATTTGTCTTTCCATGCGACTTACTTCACTTAACGTAATGTCATCCAATTCCATTTATGTTGCTGCAAATGACAGATTTTTTAATGGCTGAACACTATGATAGCATTGTGTATATACACCACATTAAAAAAAATCCATTTATCTGCTAGGAGGCATCTTGAGCTATACTGCATCTTGGTCGTTTTGAATATGCTGCAGAAAGTCTGAGAGGGCAGTTATCTTTGTGATGCACATATCCACTCGGCGGTGCTGCTTTTAGCTTTTCAAGGCCTTCCAGTCTGTTCTCTACAGTGGCTGCACTGATTTTCATCCCCATCAATGCCCCGTGGGACTTTTCTTCTGCATCCTTGCCAGCACTGTTCACTTGTTTGTTTTTGATAAGAGACATTCTGACTGAATGAGACGGTATCTCGTTGTGGTTTTGATTTGCATATCTTCGATGATTAGTGCTTGCCAGTCATCTGTACATTCTCTTTTAAGAAATATGTAGCCAGGTCATTTACCCATTTTGTTAGATTATTTACTTATTTTTTGTTGGGTGGTTTGTGTTTCTTTCTTTTTTTAAAATGATTATTTGGGAATTTCATATAACACACCCCATCACCCTTACTTCCCACTCCTCCCATGTCCATCCCCCCTTGTGACCTGCCCCCCAATACAAAACCAAGTCTAATTTGTGTTGTCCGTATAGTCACTGGAGCATGGTCAAACTTCTAGTGGTCAGGCCCTTAAAGAAAAATTAGTCCTTCCCCACCCCCACCCCCGCCAGTAGCCATCTGTTATGGAGAGCTACGCTTCAGCATCCTTATCACAATTTTTAAGATTCTCTTCAATGGTTTCCTGTCTTGGTTGTTACTTTTTTTTGTGTGTGTGTGGGTCTGGGGTAGGAGTTGTTACAGAAGACTTTTTGTCTCTCTTTCTCAACTGTGAGTCTATGGTCATCGATACCACGGCAGAAGAAGCTTCCTTGTCCCTTACGGTCAGCAGGAACACAGTTCATGGACTTCCACATGGTATCTGGCAACATTAGGGACCACTCGACATCCACCTGGTCTCTGTCAACAGCATGTGACGTGGACCAGCCTCAGCATGATATCTGGTGGCAGAACAGACCGTGGGCATCGAGTTGAGTTTCTACAGAATGTGTGTGTGTGTGTGTGTGTGTGTGTGTGTGTGTGTGTGTGTGTGTACACACACACACACACATATATACAGAATTTTATCTAGTACATTTGAGACTTCATCTTCTTCCCCTCCCCAACCCCACCTTCTCTTCTTTCTCCTTCTTCCAACACTGGCGATGGAACCCAGGGTCTTGTATGTGCTAGGAAAAAAGCTCTTCCACTGCAATACACCTGTAGCCCCCAATTACAGCTAAGTAATTATGTACATTGATGGTTAATGCTTCTCTCTTCTTTATGAATTAAAATTTGTATGTCCAGCATGTGCAAGGCCCTAGGTTTATTCCCAGCACCACAAAAGCAAGATGAATAAATGAACAAACTCTCCACAAAACCACTTTTATTATTTTGTAGTGACTCACTGGACCCCTAATGGTGCTTGGTGTCCTTGAGTCTATTTTAATGATACTAGCAGGCTAAATGGCTTTCTTTTGACTTATTTTGCTAACCTGTTTCTTCCCCATCACTTTGCTTTGAACCTTTTTGTGTCCTTATGCTTAATGAGTTTTCTGTTGTAAACAGCACATGGCTGAATTTAAAAAAAAATCTCTCTTTTAATGATTTGTATGGTAAGTTTTATCTAAATACATCTATTTTAATTACTGATATAGTTGAACTTGCTCTGTCTTTCATTGTCTCAAGTATTTTGTCCCCTTTTTCTCCCCTTGCTTTTGAAAAGCACTTTAGCCATCCCTTCTACCCTTGACCCTCATTTGAAGATGTCGCATTCCTGATTTAACCCCTGAGCTTATTTTCCTGAAGGACATTGGCTTGTCCTCGGGGTTCCAAAAATAAAAAAACTAGTTCCAAGGAACCCATGGTGGAGGGCATGGCCACCGGGAGCTCAGAGCAGAGGGCGTGGCCACATGGAGCTCAGGACAGGGCGTGGCCTAAGGAGAATTCCTTACCTTTATCTTTCTATAGCTGTTCTGCCCTAAGTCAAACAAAGCCTTCTCTTCCACAGACCCCAGCTTCCATGCAGGCATCCCGTCCATTCTGGAATTTCTTCAGTGTCTTTACATCTCTCTCTATTTATATATCTTCTCAGTTCCTGGGTTACCTTTGAGGAGAGAGCCGGTGCCGGAGTGTTAGACTTCTGAAATAAACCCCACAAATACTTTATCTGTGTAGACTAATCCAGCCACCCCCATTTTCAGTCCCCTCCCCCCAAATAACTAGGCTTTAAATTTACTTTTATTTTATCTGTATGGTCTGCTTGCCTGCATGCGTGTTTGTGCATCACTTGTGTGTCTGGTACCAGTGAAGGTCAGATGAGTGGGTGGGATCCTTTGAAACTGGAGTTGCAGTTGGCTTACAGTCCAGTCCTCTGAAGGAACAGTTAGTGCTCATAACCCGAGTCATTTCTGTCCACCTTTGTCGTGGTCCCTAGTTGGAACTAGTGAACTGTATTGATTGTATTATTTTTTGACCCATAGCTTTTTTTAATGCCAGAAAACCACATTCCGCTCAACTCATGACTTTTCAAAGTCCCGGCACCTTTCAATCCAGTGCCTTCCACCTCAACCCGTATTCATACAACATGAAAAGCTATGGGGGGCAACGGAGTAATGATGGATTAATGGAGTTTGTTAGTCTTCTTCTCCCTTACCCATTGTTACCAGGCTGCTCCACTGACAGTCATTTTATCAGTGTCCTTCAGAGATAGCAGTAATTTCTTCAAAATCTGGATCTGAGGGACTTCAGACTTGGGGACAGAGGACACACTGACAGTGAGGATTTTAAATAGGAGTTACAAGGAACTGTTTGACAGAAAACTCGTCTGGGGGAAATGCTAAGTCCCCAGAGGAAATGCCGACAGAAACTGACAACCCCTGGAGGAAAAGCCAGCTTCCTGCTTGAGCATGATCTTGTGCTGAAGCCGATCAGTTTAGAAACGTCTACTCAGGCTTCTAGGACAGTCAATTTTACGACTATAATTAGCTGTGTACGGATCGCTAAGGATCACCACATTGGAAGAGAGATTTCACCATGAAAGGTTGAAGCAAGGAGGCGTACATCAGAAGAAAGAAACAGAATGAGTTACAATTATGTCCTTGGGGAAAGGAACACACTGAGAATTAGAAAGAGTTCTTTGAAATGAAAACTATGGAAACTGAAACATGAGCTTCAGAAAGACCTGGAAGGGGAAGACTATCTCCTAGAAGTAGGATGAGGGAACTCTGGGATGGGTAAGAAATTATAGACTGTCCAGAAAGAGGGATTTAAACATAAATCACACATAGAGCTTTCTTAGAAGTATAGAATGTCGCCGGGCGGTGGTGGCGCACGCCTTTAATCCCAGCACTCGGGAGGCAGAGCCAGGCGGATCTCTGTGAGTTCGAGGCCAGCCTGGGCTACCAAGTGAGTCCCAGGAAAGGCGCAAAGCTACACAGAGAAACCCTGTCTCGAAAAACCAAAAAAAAAAAAAAAAAAAAAAAAAAGAAGTATAGAATGTCATTTTCTATTTGAATAGGACATGATAACTTCATTTGATGAAAAAAAAAAGTGGGGAAAATGTTCAGAAGGCCGACAATTGAGGCTACATCAGATTTCTCAGGAGCAATGTGGACAATTAGATACTGTGGTAGGTGAATGAGAGGTTCCCCATAGACTCATGCATTTGAGTGCTTGGTCCCTAGTTGGTGGATTTGTTTTGGGAAGGATTAGGAGATGTGGCCTTGTTGGAGGAGGTGTGTCACTGGGGCTTGCTCTCTCGATCATCTCTCTCTCTCTCTCTCTCTCTCTCTCTCTCTCTCTCTCTCTCTCTCTCTTCCTTACTCTCTCTACCTTTCCCTCTCCCCTCCTGTTCCCTGCTGCCTCCTGCTTTTGAATCAGATGTAAGCTCCAGCACCATGCCTGCCTGTCTGCTTCTATACTCCCTGATGTGATGACCAAGGACTAACCCTCTGGAACTATAATCAAGCATCCAATTAAATACCCTCTTTTATAAGTCATCTCGGTTAATAGTGCTAAGTTGAGAATCCCTGATTTTGAAATTACACAGTCATATGACTATCACTGTAACTAGCATATAGAACACAATCACTTGAATGAGTTTCTCGTGTCCCTTTACAACAGGATTAGTTACTTTTTCATTTCCCAGCAACCCCTGCCTTCTACTACTACAGTTTGCTTTATCTAGAATTTCGTCTACACTCTTTTTTCAGACAATGTGCTAAGTTTGTTTTGTGATACTTTAACAAGGTTCCCGCAGCAGGGTAATGTATAAAGAAACGAGGTTAATTTGATTCATGTTCTTGTTTTATGCAAAGTCCAAACAGCCTGTTCTAGTGCCTGAAAATTTGGAACTATCTGTCCAAATCCCTGCCATATAAAAATATATTGTTTACACTTACACTATTGAATTGTAGCCATTCTTTGTGTGCATGTGTCTAGTATATGTACATTTGTGTTTATGTATGTGGGTGAACCATTCTAATCATTCTAATATCTTCCCTCCCATAACAGAATGTACCCTCAAAACTGTGACCTAAAATAAGGCTGGAGGAGATGGAGCAGAGGTAAAGTACTTGCTGTGAAAGTCTGAGAACTTGAGTTCATATCCACAGCACTCACTGAGGCATGGGGGCACATGTCTGTGACCCCAGTCCTAGAGTGGGGATGGTGAGAGACAAATGGATCCCAGAAGCTTTATAGCCAACCAGGCTAGCCAAAATGGTGAACTCCATGTTCAATGAAATATCCACCTTCTGTCTTCTAGACTGTGGAAGGAAACAATATGACCATATGCCTCACTCTCTTGCCATCATGACTTCCCTGCTTTGATGGACTGAATCTCTTCTTAAAGCAGGAACCAAACAACCCCTTCATTTTATCAGCAATGAGCAAAATAAGGAATAGAGCTAACACCCCAGCATCGTGCCATAATCCCGAGGTCTGTGACATCCTACACTCTGCCTTCCAACTCCTTTCAAAAGGGAGTCTTCCCAGAGTCATTTCTTTTAGTGTTTTGTATTCAAGTGAGTGTTAAAGTTGAAAGTGAAGATGCAAACCAGGGTCCAGACATGACATTAACAAGGTCATCATGGAGACAACAGGGGTGGCAGCTTCTGACAGTTCATGAGATAAAGTCAAGCAGCAGTCCATGGACAGGTTTGGTTTATGTACATATACACTGTAGTGTGAAGCATGGGTTCTTTTATTTACACTCGTAAGTACCAATCAATACTGGAGGATCTGGTGGAGTATCACCTTGGTAGAGCTGGATCCCTGTTGTGGAGAATGAAGACATTGTTAGATAGTAATAACATGAGCTTTAGAAGCCTTTGAAACTGATGAACTCTCCCATGGTTGCTGGTCAGAAACTCAGTGCCTGGCAGAGATGAGGCTGCCCGGCAGGATGCAGGAGCACAGGCTGCTGAGGTAGCTGCTGCTGTCTCCTTAGCTCTCCACAGCCTCCCCCACCCGCTCCAGCTCCAAGCTCCGGGAATAACCAGGAGCTCCTGGAAGGAAGGGGCAGAGGAAAAACACGGAGAGGTGGAATTGCGGAAGGGAGCTCTGGATAGCGCCTGGGTGGGCCTGAAAGAGAGGAAGGTACAACTGGAGGTCATGTGCTTTGCTTTCACAAATATCGTTAGCAGTGACCGAAAAGCAAAACCCAACTGCTCTCGTGGGGTGTGAGATAACAGCCACAGTCCCTTCCTCATCCCTGCTTAGAAGTGTGTTTCATTTAAGTGGTTTTGACACCACAGTAGCCAAGGAAAGTCCTATGCGAAGGCAGGGAAGAAAGCAGCAGATTTCTTCTTGAATGTGAGCACATTTTCTCTACTCCTGACTTGTTTTGACTACCAGGTCCTGACACACTTCCTACATGGAAATCAGATGCAAATCCCATGATACCTGTGGTCCACAGTGCTTACAGAAACTCTGAGACTAAAGACCCGTCCCTCAAGAAGGTCTCTGCATATCTAGCCACAAGTGGTCACTGGGAACCTAAGGAGGGCAAACCAGGTCAAACATTTTTGATTTTAGGAAGGCTTATTTTTCATGTAATTGTTTTTAAACCATACTTCCTCTGCACCAGATCAAAAAAGTATCCAAAAACAAATAACTAGAGGCCAGTGCCTCCTCCCAGTATGATCCCAGTCCTTAGAGATGAATATTGTTAACTACATATGCCTGTCTACATTCTCTCTACTTACGTAGTGTTTTACAAAAGCAAGATGTCTATACATGCAGTCTGACTGTAAGTGACTCACCTTTCTGGAAAATTCCTTAAAGGTAATTACATTTTAAAGTCTTAGTTTAGCTTTTCATGTGCAATACCCACTCCCATACTGCTTTTTTGGGGGGCAGAATCTCACTATGTAGACCAGGTTTGGCCTCCAATTTGCCTATATCTGTCTCTTGAATATTCTCATTTTGACTGAGAAGTTCAGTAAAAGGACCCAGTATTGTTATTTTGATGGGTCAGCATTGTAGTTCTATAAAAAGTAGCCAATGTGAGTAATTAAATATGCTCATAGTTTTTGTGTCATGAACAGAAATAATTATAATATTAAGCCATTATTAAGTCTATACTAAGAGAGTGGAGAAGATTCAGCTTGAATGTCCTACAGCCTTTTTTTTTTAAATTGAAAATAGATTTTTTTCCATACCATGTATTCTGATCATGATTTCTCCTGTCCTAAATCCTCCCCAACTCCCTACCCACCCAAATGCACACCCTTTCTTTTTCTCATTAGAATACATCAGGCATCTAAAAAGTAATAATAAAATAAGATAAAATAAAAACAAATTGGAATAGGATGAAGAAAACAAGCTAACAGAAGAGAAAGAGCCAAGGAAAAAGCACAAGAAACACAGATAGATGCAGAGACACACACAAGCTCACACACATCAAAACCCCATAACAACACAACACTGGAAACTATAATAAATATGCAAAAGACCTAAGGGGGGAAAGTAAAAATAATGCCAGACAAAGCATTGTGAGACAAAGGAACCTCCAAAAATGCCACTGAGTTCATTTTGTGCTGGCCATCTACCACTGGGCATGGGGCCTGGCCTTCAGAGTGGTTTGTATACTGGCAAGACTCCGTCGGAGAAAACTTCCTTTGTGATCAGTTATCAATTGAAGATAGCGTCTGAGTTAGGTATGGGGGCTTATGTCCACTTTTCCTCTCAGCGTTTGGACCCCATCTGGTTTAGACCCACGCAGGCCCTGTGCATGCTGTCACAGTCTCTGAGAGTTTATATGTACATCGGTCCTGCTTGTTTTGGGAAGGCCTTGCTTCGTTGATGCCCTTCATCCCTGATGGCTCTTACAATCTTTCTACTTTTTCTTCCACAGGGCTCCTTGAGCTCTGAGGGGAGGGATTTGATGGAGACATCTTACTGAGGATTGAGTGCTCCAAGATCTTCTACATTGTCCTGTTGTGGGTCTCTGCTTTAGTTCTCATCCACTGTAGGAGGAAGCTTCTCTGATGATGGTTGAGAAAGACACTGATCTATGAGTATGGTGAATGTTATTAGGAGTCATTTATTGCTACGTTCCATTAGCAGAACAGTTGTATTTGGATTTCTTCTAGGTCCTTTGCCTCTAACCTCTTGTTTTATTTACCTGAACAGTGTCAAGCTTGGGTTCTGTCTTAATCAAAGTTCTGTTACTGTGAAGAGACACCATGACCATGACAACTCTTTTTTTTCTTTTTTCTTTTCTTCTTTTTTTCTTTTTCTTTTCCTTTTTTCTTTTTTTTCTTTTTCTTTTTCCAGACCTGAGGACTGAACCCAGGGCCTTGCACTTGCTAGGCAAGCACTCTACCACTGAGCTAAATCCCCAACCCCCCATGACAACTCTTATAAAAGAAAGTATTTAATTGGTGCTGGCTTATAGGTTCAGAGGTTTAGTCCATTATCCCCATGGCAGGAAGCATGGCCAAATGTAGGCAGACATGGTGCTGGAGATGAAGCCCGGAGCTCTATATCTGGATCAGTAGGCAGAAGGAAGAGAGAGAGCCACAGGGCCTGGCCTGAGTTTCTGAAACTTCAAAGCCCACCCCCAGTGACACACTTCCTCAAAGAAGGCCACACCTACTCCAACAAGGTCACACCTCCGTATAGTACCACTCCCTATGAGTCTATGGGGGCCATTTTCATCCAAACTACTACAGACCAGATCCAGCGGCATCTCATTTATGTGGAGGAAAGAGGCTGAGCTGATTGAGCCATGTTTCAAAAGGCACAGAGCAAGTAGCAGAGGCAGGCTGTACTCAAACCTGTCCAAACCAAGCTCAAAACAACATGTTCAGTTTGCTACCTGCCATTTAACACATGCCAATGGATTGAAATTATTTTGAGATTTGATTCTGTGTACTATGGAGTTATTAGGTAATGAGGTTGGAGTCCTTGTTCATTGGACATTTACCACCAATGTGACCATGAGCACAACTTGAACTCAGCTACAAAGAGATAACACTATCTATATGACACTGGGCCCACAGAGTTGCTGAGAGGTTGAAACGAGGCAAGACATGTGAAAATCCTCCCTGCATACTGCAAAGAACTGCCTGATAAGGGAGGAAGGGTATATTTATGTAGGAATCATTAACTTGGTCACAACAACTTTCATAAGATAATTCCATCAGAGTAAGATCAAATGCAGATTTTGTAAGTATATGAAAATAAAAGGCAAATTTTAGTCTTATTTAAAGGTGGAGCATAAGCTTGGCATGGTGGTGCCCGCCTTTAATCCCGGGGAGGCAGAGATAGGCAGATCCCTAAGTTCAAGGCCAAGCTAGTTTACAGAGCAAGTTCCATGACGACCAGGATGACACAGAGAAACCCTGTCTCAAAAATTAAACAAAAATAATAAATAAACAAATAAATAAATGAATAAATAAAGTTGTGGCAAATCCCTGAAGCCGAGCCCTTCATCTACCAAGGTCTTCAGCTCCCTCCCAGGTTAACTGACTATTTTTCCTTCACTCAGCACATCAGCACTGAAGGCTATAGCTTCTTTACTTTGATGGTCAAACATGCTTTTCCTATAGTATATTGTTATTTTATAAACATAGCACAACACATATTTTAAAAACCTAATCATTAATAGAACAGCATTTGTAATGAAAAATAGCTGTCCCCAACTTTCTGGTTTCACACCCATTTTTTAATTCCTTTAGCTCTACAAGTATTTACTCCCACACTTTAAAATATGTTCACTTTGCATTTTTAATCAATACATTTTGGTCTATTATTGACTTCCTATTATGAAAATGGGGATCTAGTTTTCATAACGCCCCTCCTTCCTCCACTTCCTCACTCTCCAGTGGATTATGAAATAACTCGTAGACTGTGTTTGCTTTTGTTTTGGGAGCAAGAGGGTTGAGACAAGTTCTGACACTATAGTCCAAAGCTGCTATCAAACTCAGTGCTCCTCCCTCAGCCTCCATTGTACTGGGATTATATGCAGGAGCCACCCTCAGCAGCTTCTGTGTATCTGCTTGACTTGATGAGAATGATACACATTGTCCTGGCTGGCTTTGTGTGTCAACTAGACACAAGCTAGAGTCATCAGAGAGGAAGGAGCCTCAATTGAGGAAATGCCTCCAAGAAATCCAGCTGTAAGGCATTTTCTCATTTAGTGATCAATCGGGGAGGACCTAGAGCATGGTGGGTGGTGCCATCTCTAGGCTGGTGGTCCTGGGTTCTATAAGAAAGCAGCCAGAGCAAGCCATGGGAAGCAGGTCTGTAAGCAGCACCTCTCCATGGCCTCTGCATCATCAGCTCCTGCCTCCAGGTTCCTGTCATGTTTGAGTTCCTGTCCTGACTTCCTTCAGTGATGAACAGCAATGTGGAGGTGTAAGCCAAATTAATCCTTTCCTCTCCAACTTGCTTTTTGGTCATGGTGTTTTGTTGCAGCAATAGAAACCCTAACTAAGACCTATATTATGACTAATAGTGTTCACTACTGAGACAAAGTTTGAGCTATCACTGCCATTTCCTTTTTTAAAAAATGTATTTTATGTGCATTGGTGTGAAGGTGTCAGATAACCTAGAACTGGAGTTACAAACAATTGTCAGCTGTCATGTGGTGCTGGGAATTGAACCCAGGTCCTCTAGAAGAGCAGCCAGTGCTCTTAACTGCTGAGTCATCTCTCTAGCCCCTCCATTTCCTTTCTAAAAATAGAATGGAAAATGGAAAATAAAACAAAAACAAAAAAAATCAACTTAAATATAACTAAACTGACCAAGGAGAGAACTCCTGTATCAGGAATGAAGGAGGCAACATCACCTCACAGTATATAAATAATTGTTTAAAATAGTAAGAAAAGAGTAACTATATGCCCCAAATCTCAACAAATTAGATAGTCACACTTGCCTATCTGGTTGCCAACACTCTTACAAGGAAAATATAAAACATGAATAAGCCTGTATCTATCAAAATTGATTCTATGAGTATTTAAAAATCCATCTTTAATAAAAGTACTTGTCTGGCAGCTTCTCTGGGGAATTCTATCAAATATTTAAGGAAGAGATAGCACTGATTTCACACAAGCAGTGCAGAAATAGAGAAGAAGCGCAGCCCATCTCATTTTGCTTTGCAAGATAAGGAAACAAATCTGTAGTTATTATTCTTCATGTACGTAAAAGAACAAACCCTTAAAATATTATTAAAATGTTTTAGACAGCAGTAGGAGAAAGCAATGCATCACAGTTATGTGGGATTTATCCCAAGAGTTTAAAGTTGAATATTTGAAAACCAGTACAGTTCACCACATTAACGGAAATGCCATTTGGCAGAGCTTGATTTCCATTGCCGATTGAAAACTTCCAGCTTGGGTGTGGTAGTACATACCTCTGATTCCAGCTACTTAGGAAGTTGAGGAAGGATGATGCCAAGTTCAAGGCCAGCTTGACTCTGTCTCCAAAAATACACAACAACAAATGAAAATGGAATACCTTCAAACTTATAAAAGGCATCTATAAACACACAGCTGACAAAGATACATGGTTCAGTGGGGGAAGAAGGTGTGTGTGCCTTTATCATCAGGAACAGCCAAAGACATGCATTTTCACCAGCATCCTCAGCATTGTCCTCAAAGACATAACCAGTGCAAAGAATTGTAAGCAAATTGAAAAAGAAAAAAAAAACATACTGGTTTATTCACAAGCATGCTTATCCATACCGAAAGTCCTAAGGAAACATGAGAGTGGAAATGACCAGGTAAATTTAGCAAAGTTGCAATATACAAAGCCACTATTTAAAAACCATAGGACTAAAACTTGGGAAATTCTATCTGATCACAATGAAAAAAAGCTAGATATCAACAGCAATGGAAACTACAGAAAATAAATAAACACACTGTTGAATGATGTGCAAGTTATTGAAGAAATCAAGAAGGAAATTTTAAAAAATCCCAGAATTAGCGCTGCCCTAGTTGCCAGCCAGCAGGGAAAACTCCTGCGGGCAGGCTCCCTCACCAAAACCCCCCATCGGACCCTGCAATCTACAAGACCCACGCCCTGCTCCAGTATCCATCCCCCTGAAACACTATTGGCTTCCTGAGACACATAACCTGCCAGCTCTCATTGGACCAAGCGAGGCTTCCTGAGACACACAATCCACCAGCTCTGACTGGACCAAGAGCCCTGATAAGACCAAGAGTGGCTCATGAGCCACAGAACCAGTCAGCTTGGATTGGACCAAGAGCAGCTCCCTGAGATACAGAATCTGCCAGCTCCAATTAGACAAGAGTTAAGTTTGGACCCAGAGTGGCCCCCTGAGACACAGACACATCGAGCACAGACTGGACAGCTCACTCAGACACAAGCACCTCTTGCACCTATTGGGGGAAGAGATGGATAGATCCATATAACAACATAAAGAGCAATATGGCATCACCAGAACCTAGCCCTTCTACAACAGCAAGACCTGAACATCACAATGTAGAAGAAGCAGAAGAGATCGAACTTAAAAATAACTTCATAAAGATGCTAGAGGTCTTTAAAGAGGAAATGAAAAATTCCTTTAAAGAAATTGAGGAAAAGACAAACAAAAAATTGGAAGGAATCAATAAATCCCTTATATTGGTGAGATTATTAAGGCCACTCCACGTAGTTAAAAGGGAGGTTTATTTTGTGGGGTAACTTACAAGTGAAGGGATAGGTTACAGGGTCTGGGAAAGGTGTAGCACAGTCCGGCGGTGTTCTCTGGAGAACTCTGCTCGGTCTACCTCCAGCGTCCAGGGTCCAGGAACCAACAAGAGAGCCAGCGCATCTGGATCTCGGGTCTTCAGGGTCCTCTCTTGGCCCTGCCTTGTAGGCATGACAGTTAAGAAGCCCCAATGGGGGTTGGAACTTCCAGATCAAAGCTGGAATGGCTACCCACTACACCCTTAAATCGAAGAAAACCATGAAAAAGCAATTAAACATGTGAAGGAAATAGTTCAAGACCTGAAAAGTGAAATAGAAACAATGAAGAAGACACAAACAGAGGGAATGCTGGAAATAGAAAATCTGAGTAAACGAACAGGAAACACAGATGCAAGCATAACTAACAGAATACAAGAGAGGGAAGAGAAAATCTCTGGTGTAGAGGACACAATAGAAGAAATAAATTTGACAGTCAAAGAGAACACAAAAGCCAAAAAAGTCATAACACAAAATGCCCAGGAAATCTGGGACACCACGAAAAGGCCAAACCTAAGAATAACAGGGATAGAAGAAGGAAAAGAATACCAACTCAAAGGCACAGAAAATATATTCAACAAAATCATGGAAGAAAATGTTCCCAACTTAAAGAATAAAATACCTATGAAGATACAAGAAGCTTATAGAACACCAAATATACTAGACTCCCCCCACTCCAAAAAAGTCCCCTCTAATTAAACCACTAAACATACAGAATAAAGGAAGAATATTAAGAGCAGAAAAGGAAAAAGGACAAGTGATTTATAAAGGCAGACCCATCAGAATAACACCCGACTTCTCAGTGGAGAATTTGAAAGCCAGAAGGCTGTGGACACTTGTATGTAATACAGACACTAAGAGACCATGGATGCCAGCCTAGACTAATACACCCAGCAAAACTTTTAATCACCATAGATGAAGTGAACAAGACATTCCAAGACAAAACCAGATTTAAACAATACCTGTCCACAAATCCAGCCCTACAGAAAGCACTAGAAGGAAAATTCCAACCTAAAAAAGTCAGATACACGCATGAAAACACAGGCAATAGATAACCCCACAGCAGTAAACCCCAAAGTAGGGAAATACACACACAATACCACCAAAAGGTAACAGGAATTAACAATCACTGGTCATTAACATTCCTTAATATCAGTGGACTTAATTCACCTATAAAGAGACACAGACTAACAAAATAGATATGAAATCAGGACCCATCCTTCTGCTGCATATAAGAAACATACCTCAACTTCAAAGACAGACACTACCTCAGAGTAAAAGACTAGGAAAAGACTTTTCAATCAAATGGACTTTTAAGAAGCAAGCTGGTGTAGCTATCCTAATATCTAACAAAATAGACTTCAAACTCAAATCAATTAAAAGAAATCAAGAATGACATTACATACTCATCACAGGAAAGATCCACCAAGATGAAGTTTCAATTCTGAACATTTATGCCCCAAATACAAGGGCACCAACATGTGTAAAAGAAATATTACTAAAGCTTAAATCACACATCAAACCCCACACATTAATAGTGGGAGACTTCAACACCCAACTCTCACCACTGGACAGATCTGCCAGACAGAAACTTAACAGAGAAATAAGGGACTTAACAGATATCATGACTCAAATGGACTTAATATCTACAGAACATTCCACCCTAACAAAAAAGAATATACTTTCTTCTCAGCAACTCATGGAACCTTCTCTAAAACTGACCACATACTCGGTCACAAAGCAAACCTCAACAGATACAAAAAAAAAAATGGAATAACCTCCTGTATTCTATTGGACCATGATGACTTAAAGTTAGATTTCAACAACAACAAAAATTACAGAAAGCCTACAATCTCATGGAAACTGAATAATGCTCAACTGAATAACCAATGGGTCAAGGAAGAAATAAAGAAATTAAAGACTTCTTAGTATTCAATAAAAATGAATGTACTATATACTCAAACTTATGGGACACTATGAAAACAGTGCTAAGAGGAAAATTCATAGCACTAAATGCCCACATAAAGAAGTTGGAGAAATATCACACTAGTGACTCAACAGCACACCTAAAAACTCTAGAACAATAAGAAGCAAAGTCACCCAGGAGGAATAGATGCCAGGAAATAATCAAATTGAGAGCTGAAATCAATAAAATAGAAACAAAGAGAACAATACAAAGAACCAATGAAACAAAGAGTTGGTTCTTTGAGAAAATCAACAAGATAGACAAACCCTTATCCAAACTAACCAAAAGGCACACAGAGAGAGAGCATCCAAATTAACAAAATCAGAAATGAAAATGGAGACATAACAATAGACAGTGAGGAAATCCAGAGAATCATCAGGTGATACTTCAAAAACCTGTACTCCACAAAATTGGAAAATCTAAAAGAAATGGACAATTTTCTAGATAGGTACCACATACCAAAGTTAAATTAAGACCAGATAAACTATTTAAATAGACCAATAACCCCTAAGGAAATATAAACAGTCATTAAAAGTCTCCCAAGCAAAAAAAACAAAAACAAAAACCCAGGACCAGATGGTTTCAATGCAGAATTCTACCAGATTTTCAAAGAAGAGCTAATACCAATACTCTTCAAACTGTTCCACACAATAGAAACAGAAGGAATGTTACCAAACTTCAAACTTCTTTTTTTTTGAGACAGGGTTTCTCTGTGTAGCTTTGCACCTTTCCTGGAACTCACTTGGTAGCCCAGGCTGGCCTTGAACTCACAGAGATCCGCCTGGCTTTGCCTCCTGAGTGCTGGGGTGAAAGGCATGAGCCACCATCGCCCAGCCTCCAAACTTCTTTTATGAGGCTACAGTTACTCTGATTCTCAAACCACACAAAGATGCAACAAAGAAAGAGAATTACAGACCAATCTCCCTCACGAACATTGATGTAAAAATACTCAATAAAATATTGAAAAACCAAATCCAAGAACACATCAAAAAATTATCCACCATGATCAAGTAGGCTTTATCCCAGAGATGCAAGGATGGTTCAACATATGAAAATCTGTCAATGTAATATACCATATAAACAAACTGAAAGAAAAAAAAACATGATCATTTCATTCGATGCTGAAAAGGCCTTTGACAAAATCCAACATCCCTTCATGATAAAAGTCTTGGAGAGAACAGGAATACAAGGAACATACCTAAACATAATAAAGGCAATTTACAGTAAGCCAACAGCCAACATCAAATTAAATGGAGAGAAACTCAAAGTGATTCCACTAAAATCAGGAACAAGACAAGGTTGTCTGTTCTACCCATATTAATTCAATGTAGTACTTGAAGTTCTAGCTAGAGCGACAAGACAACAAAAGGAGATCAAGTGGATACAAATTGGAAAGGAAGAAATCAAACTTTCACTATTTGCAGATGATATGATAGTATACATAAGTGACCCCAAAAATTTTACCAGAGAACTCCTACAGCTGATAAACACCTTCAGTAATGTGGCAAGATACAAGATTAACTAAAAAAAAAAAAATCAGTAGCCTTCCTATATACAAATGATAAACTGGCTGAGAAAGAAATTAGAGAAACATCACCCTTTACAATAGCCACAAATAATATAAAATACCTTGGGGCAACTCTTACTAAACAAGTGAAAGACCTGTATGACAAGAACTTTAAGTCTCTGAAGAAAGAAATTGAAGAAGATATCAGAAAATGGAAAGACCTCCCATGCTCATGGATAGGTAGGATTAACAAAGTAAAAATGGCAGTCTTACCAAAAGCAATCTACAGATTCCATGCAATCCCCATCAAAATCCCAACACAATTCTTCACAGACCTGGAAAGAACAATACTCAACTTCGTTTGGAAAAACAAAAAACACAGGATAGCTAAAAGAACCCTGTACAATAAAGCCACCTCTGGAGGTATCACCATCCCTGACCTCAAGCTCTACTATAAAGCTATAGTAATAAAAACAGCTTGGTATTGGCATAAAAACTGACATGTGGACCAATGGAATTGAATTGAAGACCCTGACATTAACTCACACACCTATGAACATATAATTTTTGACAAAGAAGCCAAAAGTGCACAATGGAAAAAAGAAAGCATCTTCAACAAATGGTGCTGGCAAAACTGGATGTCAACATGTAAAAGATTGCAAATAGATCCATATCTATTGCCATGCACAAAACTCAAGTCCAAGTGGATCAAAGACCTTAACATAAATCCAGTTACACTGAACCTGATAGAAGAGAAAGTAGGAAGTAGTCTTGAACGTATTGGCACAGAACACTACTTCCTAAATATAACACCAGTAGCACAGACACTGAGAGCAACAATTTTTTTTAGGTGTTATTTTTTAAAATTTTATAATTAATTTAATTTTACATATCAGCCACAGATTCCCCTGTCCTCCCTCCTCCCACCCCACCCCGCCCCTCCCCCCAATCCAATCCCCCCATTCCTTCCTCCTCCAAGGCAAGTACTTCCCTGGGGATTCAGCTCAGCCTGGTAGATTCAGTTGAGGCAGGTCCAATCCCCTCCTCCCTTCACCTAGGCCGAACAAAGAGTCCCAGCATAGGCCCTAGGTTTCAAAAAGCCAGCTCATGCACTAAGGACAGGTCCTGGTCCCACTGCCTGGGGGCCTCCTAAATAGTTCAAGTTAATCAACTGTCTCACTTATCCAGAGGGCCTGATCCAGTTCCATGGGGGGTTGTGGTGGTATTGTGTTCCCCAAAGTATTGTGTACCCTAATAAACTTATCTGGGGTCAGAGAATAGAACAGCCACTAGATACAGAGTCTGGAAAATGGTGGCACTCATGCCTTTAATCCTAGCATTCCAGAGGCAGAAATCCGTCTGGATCTCTGTGAGTTCAAGGCCACATAGGAAACAGCCAGACATGGTGACACACACCTTTAATACCAGAAAGTGAGCCTTTAATCCCAGGAAGTGAGGGCAGAAAGCAGAAAGGTATATAGGTGTGAAAACCAGGAACTAGGGCCCTGGTTAAGCATTCAGGCTTTCAAGAGGCAGTTCAGCTGAGATCCATTTGGATGAGGACTCAGAGGCTTCCAGTCTGAGGAAACAGGATCATCTGAGGAACTGGTGAGGTGAGGTAGCTGTGGCTTGTTCTGCTTCTCTGATCTTCCAGCATTCATCCCAATATCTGGCCTCAGGTTTGATTTTTATCAATAAGTATCTTTAAGATTCATGCTACAGGGGGTCCTCAGCTATTGGTTCACAGTTCATGTGTTTCCACTAGTTTGGCTATTTGTCCCTGTGCTTTTTCCAATCATGGTCTCAATATCTCTTGCTCATATAATCCCTCCTCTCTGTCACTTATTGGACTCCTGGAGCTCCACCTGGGACTTGGCTGTGGATCTCTGCATCTGCTTCTATCAGTCACTGGATGAGAGTTCTATCATGACAGTTAGGGTGTTCAACCATCCGATCACCAGAGTAGGTCAGTTCGGGCTTTCTCTTGACCATTGCCAGTAGTCTATTATGGAGGTATCTTTGTGGATTTCTGGGGACCTCTTTAGCACTTTGCTTCTTCCTATTCCCATGGGGTCTTCATTTATCATGGTATCTCTTTCCTTGTTCTCCCTCTCTGTTCTTCATCCAGTTGGGATCTCCCGCTCCCCTAAGCTCTCTTTCCCCTGACCCTTGGCCTTCATTACCACCACCCCCCACGTCCAGTTTGAGAGCAACAATTAATAAATGGGACCTTCTGAAACTGAGAAGCTTCTGTAAGGCAAAGGACACAGTAAATAAAACAAAAAGACAGCCCATAGAATGGGAAAAGATCTTTACCAATTCCACATCTGACAGAGGGATGATCTCCAAAATATATAAAGAATTCAAGAAATTAGACATCAAAATAACAAACAATCCAATTAAAAATGGGCTACAGAGTTCAACAGAGAATTCTCAAAGGAAGTATCTCAAATGGTCAAAATACATCTAAGGAATTGCTCAACATCCTTAGTCATCAGGGAAATGCAAATCAAAACAACTCTGAGATACCATCTTACACCTGTAAGAATGGCTAAGATAAAAAACACTGATGATAGCTTATGTTGGAGAGAATGTGGAACAAGGGGAACACTCCTCCACTGTTGGTGGGAGTACAAACTTATATAGCCACTTTGGAAATCAGTATGGCAGTTTCTCAGAAAATTGGGAATCAATCTTCATCAAGACCCAGCTATACCACTCTTGGGCATACACCCAAGGAATGCTCAATCATACCACAAGGACGCATTATTATGAATAATGCTCAACTATGTTCATAGCAGCATTATTCATAATAGCCAGAACCTGGAAACAACCTAGATGCCCCTCAACTGAAGAATGGATTAAGAAAGTGTGGTACATATACACAATGGAGTATTACTCAGCAGAGAAAAACAATGACATCATGAGGTTTGCAGGCAAATGGATGGAACTGGAAAATATCATCCTGAGTGAGATAACCTAGACTCAGAAGGACAAACATGGTATGTACTCACTCATAAGTGAATATTAGATGTAAAGCAAAGGACAACCAGACTACAACCTATAACTCCAGAGAAGCTAGCTAACAAGGAAGTGGGACACATAGATCACCCTGGGAAGGTGAAATAGATGAGATCTCCATGAGTAAACTGGGAATGAGTGCTGGGCAATGGAGGGTAGGGGATGGAGGATGAGATCATAAGGGAATGGGATGATTGAGCTGGAACAGGGATGGATTGGAAGAGCAGTGAAAGAGATACCATGATAGAGGGAAACATCATGGGGATAGAGAGAAACCAGGTGCTAGGGAAGTTCCCAGGAATCCCCAGGGATGACACCAACTTGGACTACTAGAAATAGTGGAGAGGGTGCCTGAACTGAACTGGCTTGCCCCAGAGATCAGATTGGTGAATACCCTAACTGTCATCACAGAGCTTTTCTCCAGTGACTGATGGATGCAGATACAGAGATCCACAGTCAGATACCAGGCAGAGCTCCAGGAGTCCAGCTGGGGAGAGAGAAGAGGAATTCTATGAGCAAGTGCATCAAGATCAAAATGGGGAAACCTGCAGAGATGACCAAACCAAACTAGTGGGAACTCATGAAAGTTGGATCAATGGCTGTGAAGCCTACATGGGACTGGGCAGGGCCCTCTGCATGGCAAAACAGTTGTGTAGCTTGATCTGCTTGGGGAGGCCCCCTGACAGTAGGATTAGATTCCATCCCTGGTGCATGAGGAAGCTTTTTGGAGCCCACTACCAATGATGGGACAACTCATGCAGCCTTGAGGCAGGGGGAGTGGCTTGGACTTGCCTCTACTGGATGTGCCTCCTCATGAGAGGCCTTGCCTTCTTGTGGCGGGGTGGGTTAGGAAGGGAAGGCTGGGGGCAGGAGGAGGGAAGAGGGGGACCTTTGATTGGTGTATGAAATGAATGGAAAAATTTTCTTTTTTTTTAATTTTCTTGTATTTTATTTTACAATATAATTTAATTCTACATATCAGCCACGGATTCCTTTGTTCTCCCCCCTCCCGCCCCCCCTCCCCTACCCCCAGCCCACCCCCCATTCCCATCTCTTCCAGGGCAAAGACTTCCCTGAGGATTGAGATAAACCTGGTAGACTCAGTCCAGGCAGGTCCAGTCCCCTCCTCCCAGGCTGAGCCAAGCGTCCCTGCATAAGCCCCAGGTTTCAAACAGCCAACTCATGCACTGAGCACAGGACCCGGTCCTACTGCCTGGATGCCTCCCAAACAGATCAAGCCAATCAACTGTCTTACCTATTCAGAGGGCCTGATCCAGTTGGGGGCCCCTCAGTCATTGGTTCATAGTTCACGTATTTCCATTCGTTTGGCTATTTGTCCCTGTGCTTTATTCAACCTTGGTCTCAACAATTCTCGCTCATATAAACCCTCCTCTTTCTCGGCAGTTGGACTCCCGGAGCTCCACCCAGGGCCTAGCCGTGGATCTCTGCATCCAGTTCCCTCAGTCATTGGATGGGGTTTCTAGCACGACAATTAGGGTGTTTGGCCATCCCATCACCAGAGTAGGTCAGTTCGGGCTGTCTCTCAATCATTGCCAGCAGTCTATTGTGGGAGCATCTTTGTGGATTTCTGTGGGCCTCTCTAGCACTTTGCTTCTTCCTATTCTCATGTGGTCTTCATTTACCATGGTCTCCTATTCCTTGTTCTCCTTCTCTGTTCTTGATCCAGCTGGGATCTCCTGCTCCCCCAAGCTCTCTTTCCCTTGACCCTCACCCTTCATTACCCCCACTCATGTCCAGGCTGTTCATGTAGATCTCATCCATTTCTCTGTCATTGGGCGATCCCCGTGTCTTTCTTGGGGTCCTGTTTTCCAGGTAGCCTCCCTGGTGTTGTGAGTAGCAGTCCAGTCATCCTTGTTCTACATCTAGTATCCTCCTATGAGTGAGTACACTCAAGACCAGAAATGAATCTTCACTTGTCACCAAATTTCTAAGTTTTTCTAGATATTTCATATGTTCCTTCAAGTTGGAAAACATATTTCAAAATATATAATAATCACTAGGTACAAAAGAGATTATAAATGTCATATGTTATTCATATTACAAAGAATAATATAGCTGAAATTTAATAAAATAGATATGGTAAAATTTTTAAAAAATCCTAGAATCAAACTAAAAATGGAAATACAGCATACCAAAATTTATGGGACACAATGAAGGCAGTCCTAAGGGGCAAGTTTATAGCATTAAGTGTTATAATTTTGAGAGATATAGAATTAATAAATTAATGATGTGCCTGTGGATCTTTTAAAGACAAAAGCAAACCAAGACTCAAAAGTGGATGAGAAGAAATAATCAAAATCAGCTGGGCGGTGGTGGCGCACGCCTTTAATCCTAGCACTTGGGAGGCAGAGCCAGGCGGATCTCTGTGAGTTCAAGGCCAGCCTGGGCTACCGAGTGAGTTCCAGGAAAGGCCCAAAGCTACACAGAGAAACCCTGTCTCGAAAAACCAAAAAAAAAAAAAAAAAAAAAAATAATCAAAATCAGGGCAGATATTTAAAAAAAATAGAAGAAATAAAACAATATAAAGATTAAGATGAAGAGCTGTGTTTTTGAAAAGATAAAATTGACAAACTGTTAGTCAAATAATGTGAAGGACATAAAAGACACAAAGTAATAAAATCAGAGATGAAAAAGGAGACATTACAATGGACACAGAGGAATCCAGAAAATCATGAGGATATACCTTAGAAACCTATATATTCAATTAATTGGAAAACTTAAAATAACTGATGAATCTCTAGGTAACTATGACATGCTAAAATTAATTAAAAATGAAACAAATAACTTAAACAGATCTATAAATAAAAAAAAGATTTAAGTGACAAAAAGGCTCCCAATTGAACAAGCCCAGGACCAAATGGATTCTTTGCAGAATTCTATCAGAACTTCAGAAAGAAACTAACATTAATACTGCTCAATTTATTCCATAAGATAGGAAAGGAAAGAAGGCTTCCAAACTCGATCTCTCTCTCTCTCTCTCTCTCTCTCTCTCTCTCTCTCTCTCTCTCTCTCTCTCTCTCTTTCTTTTTTTGGTTTTTCAAGACAGGGTTTCTCTGTGTAGCTTTGCGTCTTTCCTGGATCTTTCTCTGTAGACCAGGCTGGCCTCGAACTCACAGAGATCCGCTTGCCTCTTGTCTCCCACGTGCTGGGATTAAAGGTGTGCACCACCACCGCCCGGCGGCTTCCAAACTCTTTATATGAAGCCAATATTACCCAGATGTCCAAACCAGAAATCATCAAAACAGAAAATTGCAGCCTAATTCCTCCAATTAACATAGATGTAAAACTTCTCAGTAAAATACTTGCAAGTGGAACTCAGGATCTCAGCAAAAAGATCATTCATTCATCATGACAAAATTGGCTGTATTCCAGAGAGTCAGAGATGGTTCAACAAATCTAAACTAATAAATGTAATTTATCATGTAAGTAGACTAAAAGGAGTTAATGCTCATCTTATTATATGCCTTTGACAAAATCCAACAACCTTTTATGATTGCTCCATTAATGGAGAGGTTAGAGATGGAGGGAACATGCCTTGATATAACAAAAGCTATAAAGGACAAATTATAGATAACATCATACTAAATAGAAAAAAAAACCTTTCCACTTCTATTCAGTATAGTGCTTGAAGCCTTAGCAAGAGCTGTGCAAGAAGAAATGGAAATAAAGAGGCAATAGGAAAAGAAATAAAATTTTTTATGTTTTTGTAGATATGATTATATATGTAAGAGACCTTGAAGACTCCACCAAAATCTCTTAGGGATAATAAACACATTCAGTAAAGTGACAGGGTAGAAATCTAACCCACAAAAATCAGTAGCCTTCCTATATACCAATGACAAATATTCTGGAAAAAGAAATCAGGGAAACAATCCCATTCAAAACAGCCACACAACAAGTAAAATACCTGGGGATACACCTAGCTAAAGGAATGAAAGACCTTTATGTAAAAACCTTAACACACCAAAGAAAGAAACCTACCTAAGAAGACACTAGAAAATGGAAAGACAGCCCATGCTCATGGATCAGAAAAGTTAATCTTATGAAATTAGCTACCCTATGAAAAGTAATCTACAGATGCAATACAATACTAATCAAAATTCCAAGGTCATTCTTCCCAGGTATATAAAAACACAATACAAAAGTTTACATGGATGCACAAAAGACCAAAGATAGTTAAAGAAATCCTGAACAAGAAGAATAATGAAGGAAGTATCACTGTACCTGATTTCAAATTATACTACAGAGTCATGGTGATTAAAAACAACATGGTATTGGCACAAAACCAGTTGATCAAGGCAATAGAATTGAGAAGCTAGATATAGGTCCATGCAACTAGAGTTACCTAATTTTTTGACAGAGATGTCAAAAATATGTGTCAAATAAAAGGATAGAATCTTCAAGAAATGGTGTTGGGAAAACTAGATTTCAATATGCAGACAAATGAAACAAGATTCTTATATCTCATCCTGAACAAACTCACCTCCAAATGGGTCAAGGATCTCAGCATAAAGTCTCATACCAAGAAACAGCTAGTGAAAAAAGCAGGGAGTATTTCAGTGTATAGGACCAGGTAAGGACTTTCTGAATGAGACTCCAGGAGCATAGGAAATAAGATCAATAATCAATAAATGTGATCTCATGAAACCGAAAAGCTTCTGGACAGTGAAGGAAATTGTGAGGGAGACAGTCTTTGCCCTCTATTCATCTGACAGATGATTATTATCTAGAAATATACAACAAACTAAAAAGACAAATATTAAGAAAATAAACAACCCAATAAAAATGGACCATGGAATTTAACGGAAACAAATTATTATTGCTCTTTCGAAAGTGTCCAACAACTTCAATAGTCAGAGAAGTGCAAATAAAAGCTACTTTAAGATTCCATCTCACTCCCATTCGAATTACCATCAGAAACACAAGTGGTAACAGATGCTGGGGTAGATGTGGTGGAAGGGGAACTCATACACCAGTGATGGGAGTATAAACTAGTGCAGTGACTTTGGAGCACGGTATGTACGTTTCTTACACAAACAAGCAAACCAAGAAATATCACTTCCATATGACCGAGCTATACTACTCATGGGCATGTACTTAAAGGACTATATCCTTCTAAATAGACACTTGCACATTCATGTTCATCATGGGGCTATTCACAGTAGCTAGGAAATAGAATTAACCTAGAGGTCCAGAAGAATGGATAAGGAAAATGTGGTACATACACACAATGGAGTGGTTCTCAGCATAAAGGAGGGTGAAATCATGAAATCAGCAGGTAAATAGATGCAACTGGAAAAAAAATACATCAACTGAGGTAACTTAGGTGCTGAAAGACAAATGCTGTATGTTCTCTCTGATATGCAGATCCTAGGTTCGAATCTCCTGTGTTCTGTGTTTAACTTAGAGCACAAAGGGAATCTAGCAAAGTAAAAGGGGCCTTTGTGGGATGGATGTGTTAAGGGGGAAGGGTAGGTTACAGGTGAGACATGTAGAAACATGGAATACTGAGAGTAGAAAGGTCGAAGCAGGAAGGGATATGGGACAAGTCAGAAGGTGGGTGGAAGGTTAACCCAAAGGAAGGTTGTATGAAGAGCCATGTGGAAGCCTACTATACCATACAATCCAATTAGAATATGATTGGAGGGATAGTAGAAACTAGTGACATGAAAGTCGAGAGAGGAATACTGTGACTAAAGGACTAAGTGGAAATGGGGCTGAGGGAATAGGGCAGAAGAGGGGGGTAGCGTGGGTTAACCGAAATGTATGAAAAACCCTTCCAGGAACCAACTGGTTCATAAGCTGATTTCAATATATAACTTAAAAAGACTTTGAACGGGCCGGGCGGTGGTGGCGCACGCCTTTAATCCCAGCACTCGGGAGGCAGAGCCAGGCGGATCTCTGTGAGTTCGAGGCCAGCCTGGGCTACCAAGTGAGTTCCAGGAAAGGCGCAAAGCTACACAGAGAAACCCTGTCTCGAAAAACCAAAAAAAAAAAAAGAAGCAAAAAGACTTTGAACGGTAATACTCTCCCAGAAGACATGGGTTATTAAGCAAAAATCATAGTGCAAGGTTTGGGATACCTCCTTACTAATTATTGGACAGGAAAAGTTCCAAAACAACACAGATTATTTCCATTGCCCTTAGTTACCCATCATAATAACTACATGGTAAGACTCTGTTGCTAAGACACAATGCACTTTGCCTGAAGGACATAAAGAGAACAGTCTCAAACTGTCTGGGAACCTTCTTCCATTCTGGCCAACTTTCATAGTGTCAGAAGATGCTATGAAATCTGCTGGGGGAGAAAAGACATAAATGGTCTTAGCCAGCACGGGACCCTGTATGCTACAATACCAATCTACCAGAAAAGGTGTACTTACTGATTCAATAGTGACCTGAAGTTATGGGTAAAACCAGTTGCTTTTACACTGAATTTGAGACCCACTCCTGAGGAGGGAACTTCATACCTGGTACTGTAACCCATTGGGAGTTACATAGCCCCTGGGTTGGAATCTGCTATTATTACTATTATTCTAAGTGACCTTGTTAGCAAACTGCCTTATAAATATTTGTGTTTATACTATAGACTGGAGATGATATCAACTGAGATTCAGAGAAGCTTCTTTCTGCAGTGGACCATAGTCAAACGCAGAGATGCGTAACTGGTCAAAGTGCTGAGATTTGAAGATTGAGTGTTCAACTCTAAATGGGGCATCTATATTAAGCTCCTTCCCCCAGCCCCCAGCAAGTCACAGGGAACATCACAGAAGAAAGAGCAGAAAAAGTGTTAAGAGCCAGAGATTGGGGAAGAGTGCTGTGAAATGCTGTCTTTGGGAAATGACAGTCATGAGCACTCAGGCTCTTAGTCTCTGTTCTTTGATGGATTCTCTATCTCTTCATTGACCTTTGCCCACTGCAGAAAGCAGCTTCTCTGGTCAAGGTTGAGAGCAGCACAGGTCTGTGGGCATCAACATGAATATTTAGAAGTCAGTTTGATACATTTCTTTTTTGTGTGTGAAAGGGTGTATGTACTTCCGTGTGCATGTGTGTGGAGACCAGAGGTCAGTCAGGTGTCTTCCTTAGTTATTTTCACTTTATTTTTAAATATATTTTATTACATTTATTTATTTATTTATTTATCTATATCTATCTATCTATCTATCTATCTATCTATCTATCTATCTATCTATCTATCTATCTATCTATCTATCTATCTATCTGTCTGTCTGTCTATTTGTTTGCCTGTATGTGGCAGTCAGGAGACAACTTGTGGGATTCAGTTCTCTGCTTTCACCATGTGGGTTCCAGGGATCGAATTTAAGTTGTCAGACTTGGTTGCATGCACTTTTACTCACTAAACTATCTTACCAGCCTCCACCTTTTTTTGAGACAGGGTCTATATTGAACCTGGAGCTCACCAACTGGCTGGATTGGCTGGCCAGTGAGCTTCAGGGACCTACTTGTCTCCACCTCTTCAGTGCTGGGATTACAGGCACATAGTTGTTGTGTGATATTTTGTTTGTATTCTGACAAATAAAGCTTTCCTGGACATCAGAGGGCAGAGTTAGCCACTAGTTAACCATAGAGGCCAGACAGTGGTGGCACATACCTTTAATCCCAGCACTTGGGAGGGGGAAGCAGGAAGATCAGGACTTCAAGGCTACCCTGGGCTACACAAGATTGAATAATAGTACAGTAGATGGTGATTAACACAGGGACCCATGTAGGGGGGCGCTGTATCATATGGGGACATAAAGAACATTTTAGGATTATGGAGTAGTCCATGAGGGTGTATTGTCTGAGCCAGTTGCCTTGAAACGGTTTTGGATGTTGGATCATCTGGGCCATGGTGTCATTGGAGACCTTTCAGGGGGTCTTGGCTGGTCAAACCTGATGTATCTTAATCTGGAACAAATCCATAGCCTCTGGATTTTTTTAAAGCAACATATCCTTACATCCAAATTTTAAAGTCAAAGTACCTTTAAAATATACATTTTGGCATAACTCAACAGCTTTTACAATCAAATGTTTTTCTTTAGTTACGAATATCAAAGAGAACATAATCCAGATTCTCTGTGTGGTAGCCATCTTTATGTGGCTTATTTTTTTATATTAGCTTGAGCCTATTGCTTTGAACTGTAGCCTTTTAAGTCTGAAACGGCGCTGGTACTGCTGGCTCTGCCCACTTTAGTTTCCCAACATGGCGGTGATACGTTTTCCGCCAGTTTTGGGAGCCATCAACTCTCAGAAATAGTGGGTCTATGTTTTTATCAAAGTAGCGTGTAGCCCAGAAACCTCTTTTTTTTTTGTTTTGTACTAACAAAGGCTAAATCAACCACACAGCTTAATGTGCCACTTGCAGAGGCCTCATTCCCGCCATACTGTAGGTCGAGCATGCACGCACGCTAGGAACCCGCCAGTAGCTCAAACTGGCAGCTGCCGCTCATTTGAGAGAGACAATTAGGAACTGTTTTTAGCTCCGTTTTAGAATCTTTTCTCAGTTTTTAGATGGAAACTCTTGCCCCACGTTGGGCGCCATTTGTAGCTAGAGTTTTCCTGCCTGGCCCACAGTCAGGACAAATCTCTGACACCCGCCAGTCCCACAGCCATTTAGACCCAACCAAATAAACATAGAGACTTATATTGGTTACAAACTGTATGGCCGTGGCAGGCTTTTTGATAACTGTTCTTACAGCTTAAATTAATCTATTTTTATTAATCTATACCTTGCCACGTGGCTTGTGGCTTACCGGTACTTTACATCTTTCTTGTCCTGATGGTGGCTGGCAGTGTCTCCCTCCTCAGCCTTCCACTTCCCAGCTCTATTCTCCTCCTTGTCCCGCCTATACTTCCTGCCTGGCCACGGGCCAATCAGTGATTTATTTATTGACCAATCAGCAACACATTTGACATACAGACCATCCCACAGCAGACCCACAACTGACCAAAGTGCAGAGAATAAGAGTCTGAAAATGCTCAGTTCTAGAGGGACTCTATATAACACACACCCTCCCAGGGCTCAGGGACTGTTGCTGAAGAAGGGTCAAAAGGGTATAAGGGTCTGGAAGAGAAACAGAGCCAGGTAGTGGTGGTGCATGCCTTTAATCCCAGCACTAGGGAGGTGGAGACAGGAATATGAGGTGAGTGGAGACAAGAGGCCCCCCCCCCAATTAGGTCTGAGGATTTGTAGAGGTAAGAAGTTTCTAGTGGCTGTTGCTCTGCTTCTCTGATCTTTTAGCTTTCACCTTTAATATCTGACTCTGGGTTTTTATGGTTAATACTAACTAGGATCATGCATCACATAGCTATTTTTATTTGTTTTTTACATTAAAATAATTTTTTGAGAGTTTAATCAATGTGTTTCAATAATTTTCACTCCTCTACTAATTCATCTCTCATTCATCCCATCCTTCCCTACCCACTCAACTTTGTGTAATTAAAAAAAAAATCCTCCAAGTCAAATTTGTGCTGCTTAAATATTCTTGAGTGTGTGGTCTTTCACTGGCGGGTAGTTGACTTCTGTCTTAAGTTACTGTTCTATTGCTGTGAAGAGATACCATGGCAACTCTTACTAAGGAAAACGTTGCATTTTGTTTCAGATATTTAGTCCATTATCATTATGGTGGAAATCATGGTGGCACTCAGGCCGGCATAGTGCTGGAGAGGTAGCTGAGAATTTTACATCTGGAATGGCAGGAAGAGAGTGAGCCACTCAGCTTGGCTTTGGCTTCTGAAAGCCCAAAACCCACATCCAGTGATGTACTTCCTCCAACAAGGCCACATCTAATCTCTCTCAAGTAGTGCCACTCCCTAATGACCAAACATTCAAATATCTGAGCCTCTGGGGACCATTCCTATTCAAACCACCACAACTTACTAGGTGCTACACTCAGAGAAAACGGATTCTTTCTCTCTGGGTGGCTAACTATTGCCAATAGCTCCATGGCTTGGGGTGGGATGTGTGCCAAACTCCCCTTTCCGTGTTGGGGTTTGATCTGGCTCTGGCTTGCACAGGTCTTGTGTGTGCTGTCACAACCACTGTGAATTCACATGTACTGCTGCTGCCCTGTTGTGCTCAGAAATGTTTCCTTGTAGGTACCTGTCATCTCGGGCTCTTAGACTTTTTTGAGCCTTCTTCAGCAACAGTCCCTGAGCCCTGGAAGGGTGTGTGTTATATAGAGTCCTTCTAGGACTGAGCATTTTCAGACTCTTATTCTCTGCACTTTGGTCAGTTGTGGGTTCCTGTGTTAATCACCATCTACTGCAAACAGCAGCTTCTCGGATGAGGGTTGATAGATACTTTGATCTGTGGGTATAATGACAAATTATTAGGACTCATTTTAACACTATAGTCTTCTAGATATACATAGTGTGTATGTATGTAGTAGGTTCTTCCCTAGGGCCTGTGACATGTCTAGTTACATATCACATATGGGAGTTACATTCAATCACAAAATCCACCCTGTTTGTGCCACCATTGCACTAAAGGACATGTCTTCCCAGGCCAGTCATATTGTAGCTTGTGGGGTTCCTCTCTGGTTATGACTGTCCTTCCTATGGAGTGGACTTCAAATCTGTACAGAGTGCTTGGTTACCCCTCTAACAGTAGTGTCATTATTGCACAAATTGGCACATCCTGCCTGGCAGCCCAGTTAAAGCAAATGAATAAAAGAATGAGTGTAATCATACACCTGAAATTTCCAATAGAATTTTCCTCAAGATGTCTCTTCTTTGTTCCCCCACTCCATTCCACTTCTAGTTCCACAATGTAAACGATTATGTTTATTTACTTTAGGGAGCCAGGCCTACTCTCCAATGTCTTGAGGCAGTGTAATTGTGATGAGAGACCAGTCTAGGTGAAGTTGAATCCAGAGATAATGAGACTGTCTGGAAAGGCCCATTATGAGTTCAAAGGAAGGTGCTTGGATGGCGAGGTGGCCACAAGCAGTAATTATTTTGTTTTTACCAACAATATGGTAAGATGTTAGCAACTTGAACTTGTCCTAGGTCCCTTAGTGAGGCGTTTACAGCCAGCTTTTCTTGCCTCAAAGTGGCTGTGCTGGTTTGAAAGAAAATAGGCCCTAAAGGGAGTGGCAGTATTGAAAGGTGTGGCTTTGTTGGAGGAAGTGTGTCACTGTGGGGGTGGGCTTTGAGGTCTCTTTTGTTCAAGCTTCCCTCAGTGTGACTGTCAGTTGACTTCCTGTTGCCTACAAGATGTAGGAGTCTTAGCTGCTCCAGCACCACGTCTGCCTACACGCCACTATGCTCCCTGTCATGATAATGGACTGAACCTCTGAAACTGTAAGGGAGCCACCCCAATTAAATGTTTTCTTTATAAGAGTTGCTGTGGTCATGGTGTCTCTTCACAGCAATAAAAACCCTAACTAAGACAGAAGTCTTCCTGGAACAAAATGAGGCAATTCCAAAGGTCACCATAAGAATTCAAAATAACACGCACTGTGTGCCACTGATTGTGGAAAGATGACTGATGAGATAGATCATGGGGGACTCAACATTGGCTGCAGCCTGCAGCAGGTCTACATTAACACGATGATGCATATATGAGCAGTGTAGGAATTTGGTTTGCCCTTTCTTCTATCTATATAAAGAAAGAACTTGCAAGAAGTCATTTAGGGGCTAGGGATGTAGCTCAGGGATGTAGACTGCTTGCTTAGTTTCATCTCCAGCACTGAACAAGCTGTGGTGGCACAGACCTAAAATCTTAGCACTTGGGAGGTGGAAGCAGAAGGATCAGCAGGTCAGGGCCATCCTCAGCTACATACTGAGTTCAGCATGGTATGAAAAAGAAAATAAAAGAATAGGAAAGAAAGAAAGAAAGAAGGAAAGAAAGAACTCATTGCAAAAATCTTCCCTTATTTTCAGATTGTGTTCAAATAATAGGACTGATGCTTCAACCAGAAATTTTCATTCAACTGCCATTTTTCATTGCACAAATTGATCATAATGGAACTATCTAATTCAGGTTTCTCTCTGTTTTCCAAGGATCCAATCTTGTCATTTATTCTTTTTAAGCACCTGCTCTGTGTAAATGTTTGCAGTAGATTTTGTCAGTGTCCTTTAGGAATTTGCCATTCAATTGAGACAATACACTCACAGGGGGGAAATCATTAACACCACAAAGCAGTGTAGCCAACAGTGATCACAGGTGGAGAGACACAAATTACAGGGAACCAAAGGCATAATTCCAGGTTAGGGAGATGAAGGGCCACCTCCCACAAGAGGTGAGGCTGTGCATGCACAGATAAGTCAGTTTTGGATTCTGGATCTCTCTCCTCCAGGCCAAGTGGTCTGAACAATGCCTTTTCTCCTGTCATTACACCTCTGCCAATGTCTACTTTGCAAATCTTCCCTAAATTTCTAAGTCCAGGAATTTGAATGTGTGGTTTTAAGAGGGAGGATTTACAGGGATTACTGCCTATTTTGGATGGGATTGTAAAATGTAAATTTAACACTGCTCTGGCTGGAGGGGAAGAAAATAATTTTTAAACACTCACTGTAGTAGGGTGTGCACTGTCTATTTCCTGTATTGTCCTGGGGCAAATGAGAATGACCGAAAAAGAATGTATTCCTGTACTGTCCTCTTCTCTGAGAGGAGACAAGGCGGTTGCAGCCAGTGGCAGAAATGAGGTCTCTGGAGAGCCGAGAGCTGAGGGGCAATGTCCAGAGGTATCTGGGATCACCACAACTTGGGAAAGGGAGGTGCTGTGGCACCTGCTGGGTAGAGACTGGAGGTGTTGCCTAGTTTTCCTGCACCAGACATGGGAAATATCTGATGAGATTCCTCTCAAAATAAAGGGAACAGGAACAAATCAGATAAAAATATTTCCACTGAAATGAAGTTGGAGTGAGAGTTGGAGTTCAGCTCATTTCACACTGCCCCACGGCCACCACCTCCCCCACCCCCTTTGAGCTGCTCATTCCTTGTGAAGCCCACAGTTTTGACTGACTGTAAAATGTCAAGTGAATGACTTCAGGAAAACATAGTATTGAATCGCTGCCAAGTCGTACAGACAGCCGTTAATTTGATTAGTTTCTCCTTGAGTGTGCCAAGACTCCCACCTTTCAGGGATGAGTGTGTTAGACAGTTGTTTCCAGTTACTATTTCTCTCTGGGGGAAATGTGGGGAGGGAGGGGGTCGAAGGGAATCACAGGGGACCTGGGTTTCAGTCTTGGCTAATGGAGGCTCTTGATGAATTAGCTATTGCCTTGCAAATTTAGAATAAATATACTTATATTGGCTATCAGGGTTTGGAGATTATTTGAACTGTGTTTCAATAACGTTTAGTTGTGAATATTTTGATACTAAGTGATGCGCACACCCAAGGGCTAGTTTTTAAGCTGATTGTGATTTTAAATCACAAAACATTTACTAATGTGTCTAACAAGAATTTGTTGCATGCCAACTTTCTATAGACATGGAACTGGGTACAGCACCACCAGAATTCAGTCTAATGGGGAGACAACTGAGGAAAAGAATGACTGGAAAGAATGACCACAGTCCTGGGGCCAAGTGCCTGATGGGATCATTGCAGGGTACCTTGAAAACCCTTCTGAGAAGAGATTCCTTACGTTGAAACTCAAGACTCAAAGGACAATAGAAGTTGGCTGCATATGTGTGGGTGGGATGGTTAGGGCGAGGATGAGATGCAATACTCCCCTGCAAATGGCCAGCTTGTGTCATGAAATTCACAGGCAGTTAAGGGACAGCGTGAGGAACTCAGTGAACTTTGAGAACATTCATCAGAGCTGTTAGGAAGTTTCAGAAGTATTTCCGTGAAAAGTTCATTCACTGGACAAATTCACTAGTGATAGTGTGTAGAACTGAGAGAACCAGGCCTTAGACATGTCATAAAAATAGGAGCCTGATTGGATTAGAACTCGGCCATAGAACACTTGTGCAGAATAAAGTCCCATATTTAATCTCCAGCACTGAAGCAAACACACACACACACGCATACACACATATACACACACACATACACACGCATGCTCACATGCACACACACATATCACAAGATAAAATAAAAAGACAAGCTATAGCTGGTAAACATATCTGTAGTACCAATATATCAATTTTGATAAATCAGTAAAAAAAAAGTGGGAACAATGTGAAAAAGAACAGAGAAAAGAAAAATAATTGTTTTATAGACAAAGGAAGACTCTCTTCCTTGTTGATAATCTGGAAAATTCTAATTAAAGCCGTAAAGAGATGTAGTTCTATACTCATGAGATTAAAGAAATTAAAAAGCTTGACAATACCCAGTATTACTAGGAATGTGGAGTAAAGAGAACTCCGATATGATGCTGATGGAGGTATAAATTAATGTAACTACTTTGCAAAAATATTGGTAAATAGGAAATAAAAAGATGTGCTCTTCATGCATGTTCAAGGATTCCAGGATGCAAGCGACCTATATATATATTTTTTTAAAATTCATCTCTCAGGGCTGGAGAGAGAGCTCAGAGCATGTACTGTAGCCTGGATGGTGACATTTGTCTTTAATTCCAGCACTTTGGAGGCAAAGGCAGATGGGTATTTGTGGGTTCGAGGCTAGTCTAGTCTACATAGTGAATTGCAGGTCAGCCAGGAATACATAGTGAGACCTTGCCTCAAAAAACAACGTGTAAAGCTTCAGAATTCTTTTAGAGTCTATGATCTTACCAGCCATAGGTAGTAGGCTAGGATTACAGTATCAGGCATGAATTCCCTCCTATTGATCAGCCTTTAATCTAACTAAACAGCTGTTGGTTACCCCCAGGATATCAGTGCCATTACTGCATCCTTGGAGATACCTTGCCAGATTGGTTGTCATTGTGGCTCATAGGTTTTGCAGTGAGCATGACTATTGATTGCTTTCTCTATAAGCAGCTTGCGTAGTAGCTTTAGATGCTGGGCCTCAGGGAGGAGACTTCTATGTCAGCCCTGTCTCAATTCCTCCAAGTGTTGGGCCCAAAGAGTGTGGTGTCTTCAGTAATGTGGTCTTACTTTCAAGTTCTGGAAAAACAGAACAAAACAAAACAAAGAAAAACAACAACACCCAACAAACTAAGGGCAATACAACAGAAGCCTATATATTGACTTGGGAGTCTCTTAGATGCCCCAGACAAACAGCTCAAAGGGAGGGTTTCCACACATAGAACTCAAGTTTTATTAGATGGTTTATGACCTTTGGAGGGAGTGTTAGCACTCCAATTAGCATGACTTCATTTAAACTATATACGCATGCACGCACACACTCATATATATTGTATATGTCTTTTTAAGTAAACATAAAATAACATTTCCCTGTGGCTTTTTCAAACATCTCAGTCTTCTTTCTCCCTTTTCTCCACCTCTGCCTCTGTATTACCTCCTTCCCTTCTCCCCAACTAAAGCCCCCTTCCCCCTGCTTTTCCCATTTCCCCCTTCGTGGCACCTGTGTCCTATTATTCCCCTCTAGAGCTTCTTCTCCCCTCCCCCACCCTACAGTCACTTTTGACTTTCCTGGTTTCTTCTGGTACTCACAGTTGCATGCTTATATCTAAAGACTTGGAGCTAGGAAGCATATGGAGAGAGAAGACCATGCCGTGTTTGTCTTTCTGGGTCTGGGTTACTTCACTCAGTATATTTTCTTATTTCATCCATTTACTATGAAATTTCATTTTTCTTTACAGCTGCATAGATGTATATATAAACTGTCTATATAGCAGAACCCAGAAATGCAGTCCATACTTTAAAAAAAGTATCTAATACTGCTGAGGGAGGAAAAAAAGGTTGAAGACAAAAAAATGTAAAATGTAAGAGTAAATCAACATCTGTAATAGTAATCAAATTTAGTGTAAGAATGTGTAAACATTCAAAGATGTACAGGAGTTCAAATAAAAGATTGCATATCAAAAAAACTGTTTATATCCCAAAAGGAAGGTGGAAGAGGAGGAGGAGGAAAAAGAGGAGTCACTGTTGTCTGTGAAGGTGACTGGTTCACAGACACAGAAAGAGGGAGCCATGTGAGGACCATGAACCAGCCAAGGAGAGAGACCTCAGGAGAAACTAGATGTGGTGATCTGAAAGAAGATGGTCCCTATAAACTCACAGGGAGTGGCACTATTAAGAGCTGTGGTCTTGCTGAATGGTGGTGGCACACACCTTTAATCCCAGCACTCAGGAGACAGAGGCAGGTGGATCTCTGTGAGTTCGAGGCCTGCTTGGGCTACAGAGCGAGTTGCAGGAAAGGTGAAAAGCTAAACAGAGAAACTGTCTCGAAAAAACAAAAAAAACAAAAGAAACCCTGTGGTCTTGTTGGAGTAGGTGTGGCCTTGTTAGAGTAGGTGTGGCCTTGTTGAAGTAGGTGTGGCTTTGTTGGAGTAGGTGTGGCCTTGTTGGAGTAGGTGTGGCCTTGTTGGAGTAGGTGTGGCTTTGTTGGAGTAGGCGTGGCTTTGTTGGAGGAAGTGTCTCACCAGTGGTTGGGTTTTGAGTTCTCAGAAGCTCTAGTCAGTTTTTTTCTGCTGCCTGTGGATCAAGATGTAGGATTCTCAGCTCCTTCTCCAGCACTTTGTCTGCCTACACACCGACCGCCATGCTTCCCGTCATGATGACAATGGACTAAACCTATGAACTGTAAGCCAGTCCCAATTAAATGTTTTCCTTTATAAGAGTGGTGATGGTCATGATGTCTCTTCGCAGCAATAAAAATCTAACTAAGACACTAGATCCATTCATACATTGGTCTTGAATTTTGAATTTGTAGAATTTTGGGAACAGAGATTTCTGTTGTTTAAGCTTCTCATTTTGTAGTGCTTAGCTATGGCAGCCTTAGCAAAATGACAGAGACGTGGTAGACATTAAAGCAGAATGTCAGATGAAATTGCAAGCCACAGAACGTTTAATGGCATGACCCCATTTAAGTACGGGTTTCAGAAAAAACGTAGAGTCTGGAAATACACACATTCCTTGACCTTTCCAAAGATGGTGCTTAATTTCCCTCCCCTTGAATGTGGCCAGACTTCCTGAATGACTTATCATGAACAGAATGAATACAATACAGTGCAACTGGCAGTGTGACTTCAAGCCCAGCTAATGGAAGACAGTGCCACTTGCTCCTCATCCCTCTCTGTCACTTGTTTTGAGGGGCTGGAGTGGCAGTGTCTGAGAAATGGGCTCATTAAAAAACCAGGTGGCAGCCACCTGTCAATCTGGATGAATTCCTTCCTACTGTGTTTGTGGCACCTCCTTAAGCACACAAGAACCTCGAGGATCAAGTTCCAGTTCAGGTGTCAGGTCTTCTGAGAAGTTCCTGTGCCATGCCACCTCCTTTCCATCAGCAGCTAGGTGGGGGCTTCCATGTCATTACCAAGTAACAACTGTGGGCATTGGTATCCCATGCAATACTTAATGTGGGCCAGAGGCACTGCCCTGATGGTTTTCCTTCAAAGCTTCACTCAATCTTCACTTCCGCCCTGCAGAACAAGTGCTCTTATTGTCTCTGATTTAAGAGGCTACACAGCGTTTTGATTTGTTTGACTTTACAGTGGGTGGGCACAATTCCACATTCCACATGACCTCCTAAGTGACACACAGACAGAGATGCCAAATACTACTGCAGTGGATGACAATTATAACTTTTTGTTTTGTTTTGTTTTGTAGATCATGATCTCATATAGTTCAAGTTGGCCTCAAACTCAGTATGTAGTACTGAGGACTTAAGCATGTTGAGTCATGCTAAGTCATAGGCCAGTGTTTGACCAACTGAATTGCATCCCCAGCCCCAAGTGTATTATTTAGTACCCTGCTGCCTGTGAACTTTGGGATGATTTAGTCATGTCTTAACTTGGCATGTGTCTTGGCATCTGCTCCACAAGAATGAATGAACAAATGAGCAATGGGCAAGGGTATAGGATACCCATTGGTTAAGTTCTCAAGTTCCCCAGAGCAGGCCTTTTGGATGCTCTGTCTTTGGATGCTTATTACTTTCCAGTGTTGCCTCCAGCAGCCCTTACATTATTTTAATTCCTAGAGCCATATTTCTCTCACAGGTTGCCCCAGCCTGCCAGAACCTGCTTCGTCTGCAGTCTGAGAGAAGATTAAGGAAACTGGAAATTTATATCCTTCTTACGGCAGCTTGTGGCCAATGATGAGTGAGTGTGTGGTTGTGGCCAGTCAAGCTCCTGTGCCCCACACTCTCCTCAACTCTTCATGTAACATGCCCCCCAAAGATACCCTGCATGGGACTTTACTTATGTGGCAGTGTTTTCAAAGCTGGCCACACAGGACCTCCTATTACATGCACATTTCTACAATGCTGTCTTGCTCTATGCCCACAAAGCTTGAGAGAGAATTCTCTTCTTGGATCTGGACTGAGGTGAGTGAGAATCGTCAACAGTGGTCAGTTGAGTCTGGAGAACTTAGTGTTGACTTCTGAACTAGGTCAGGACAAGTCCTGTAGCTTTTGTTTGGCCTTTGGAATTCTTGTCCCCAGACTCGGCCTCTTGGAATGCTTGTTCTCAGTGATCACAAGAGGAAAAGCCTGAGACACATGGAAGGCCACATGTGCATCCAGTGGTCAACAGTCCGAACTTCAAGTCATCCCAGGCATGTATCCACTCTGGCTTTGGGTCTCTAAGAAATGCTCCAGACACAATGGAACAGAAACAGCTGTCGTCTTTGCCTCATGCCAAGTACTAAGCCTTCTGGTTTCAGACTTGACGACTCTGTGGGCAGAATTCAGATAATGGCTGATTTATGCCTATAGGTTGGAATTGAAGCAATAGAAAACTAGAAGGGTAAATATCACATCCTTTCCCATTCTTTTGTCAGTATTTCCTGAGAACACATTCGAATCCCTTTTGTAAGGAGTTTGGTTCTGCCCCAGAGAACCTCACCTGAGTCACCCTCTCTCTTTATCTGGCCTGGACACTGGGACTGGGGAAGGGAGCTGTTAGGAACCTGATGGACAGGTATAGGATGAGCATAGCTCACTGCTGCTCACTGTCACCTACAGCACAGCCACTGGGCATCCCCTCAGCTTCAGGCATCGAGAAGTGGAGTTTGGAGTTTGTTGGAGGACTGTGGGCTTGTTTGGCAATGGATTTAAGGAGAAGAGCTAGGACAAAGAAGATTGGAGGACAAGGCATTGAACTGGCAGTCCCCTGCTGGATCTAGGCACCTGGGCAGATGTCTGGGCTAAGTGTGGAGGAGGAGCTTCTTGGAGCCAGGGCTCAGGTCAGCACCATGCTGGGAGAGTGAAATAGGCCATACGTGAGGATCAGGCATGTTGTTTGAATCTTAGGTGGTCTCTTAATAAAAAAAAAACCCAGAGCCAGATATTGGGGTAAAAGCTGAAAGATCAGAGAAGCAGAACAAGCCACAGCCACCACCTCTTACCTCACCAACTCCAAGAATCCTCTGACTGAAATCCTTTGAAAGGGTCTCGGCTGAACTGCTTTAGGTCCTGTTTCCTCATGCCTATATACCTTTCTCCACCCTGCTGTCACTTCCTGGAATTAAAGGCATGTGTGCTTCCCAGTACTGGGATTAAAGGCCTGTGCCACCACTGTCTGACCCTTATGTCTAATCTAGTGGCTGGCTCTGTCCTCTGATGCTCAGGCAAGCTTTATTAGGGTACACAATATATCCCCACACAGGCATATGTCAGCATCCAGCACCAGGGAACTATCCCTGCCCCCTCAGGGATAGTCAGCATGTGAAGTAGTTTGTGGAGCAGACACCACAGCAGAGAGACAGTGGAGACTCCGTGATACTTGCAGGCCTTCTTGTGTGAGGTAACATTTTCTGTTCTTGGCTACCATCTCTCTAGATGGTCCCAGTTGATCTGCAGGGAGGACATACTTGGGGTCACCAGCTGGAAGGGATGTATGGATCTTGGCTGGTAGACCCCCAGCTAGCTGATACTGTGATCACAGCCCTGGGAAACAAGAGCACAGAGGTAAAAATATAGTCAGGAAGGCTTGGCATGGAGGAAGTAGCTGGTAGGCAGTTGTGGTGGTTTGCCCTTGAAAAGGTCAGAGAAAGTGCTTAAAGGGAAAAACTGACTTTGTTTTCCCAGGAAAGATGAGCAGGCAGAGATGAAGGAAGAAAGAGACAGCGGGGTGGGGGTGGGGGTGGGGGTGGGCACAGGCTGAAGCTCTTGAGGTTGCATCTGGGCCAGCATTTTCATCTGAAAGGTTCACTGACTCTCAGGCCCCGTTGCTCAGCCTCTGGGGCTCCTTGCCCTGGTGAACCACAGTTTCAGGAGCTATGCCCAGCTGGAGGGGGGCCAGGGATAAGGGGGTCTGTGCCAGGCCACTTCACTAGCATTGCTGAGACATGCAGGGCCAAAGGGAGAAAAGGATTTAATGGCCTGATTGATCTGTGAGAGTTAGAAGTCAGGCCTATGATGGAAACAGTTCACATATTCACATTCTATACAAAGGAACAAACAGGCAAAGTAAACCCTCAGCCCACTGGCTCCCAGAGCTGCACTTCCCCACTGTAGAGGAGCGATGGGTGTTCCCTGTTTCTTACGCATCGTCTTGCAATGCCCTGTGTGTGTCCTCAGTATGTCTAAGCAATGCTCTCTCTGACACATTCCTCACACATTTGACAGCAAGGTGCTGGGGCCTCCTGTTTCAGTTCACAGGAGCCAACTGTTAAATTTTCAGGAAATCTGTAGTTGGTTGTTAAACATAGTCATTATTAAAACTACATTTTATGACCTTTTAACAAAATCAATCATATTAAAAGCAAACAGTCTACACTCATGGCTTCCTAATTACTCTTCTACATCTTACCACTCTTAATATTCTCATGGTTGTTTGTCTCTCAGAGACCTGTAGTGCCTTGTCTCTGTTGCACTGTGGGGTCAAGGCATGTACCATGGAGTGCTGTTGGCATTCAGTTTAATGGGGTTGTATGGTGGCTTCTGACCAGTGAAGGTGACAGTGTTTAGGTTTGAAAAATGAGCAGAACTTGATTTATATTTTGTTGAGTGTCAGTTCCAGGGATCTGCAAACCTTTTCTGGAAAGGGCTGGATAGTAAATACCCTGGGCTTTGTGGATCACATGCCTTGTCTCCAAGTGGCATACATTCGTACCATGTAAATAACTGAACATGGCCCCGTTCCCGGTGGTGATTACAAAACCAGATGGCAGACTGTGACCAGGGCTTGTTGTCTTTGGTCTAGACTCAAGAAAGTGGTGGAGAAAATGACAGTGAAGCAGAGTAAGCTTCTAACAACTGCTGTGTTGTGGGGAGCTTAAACATTTGAGGAGCTGTGCTTTTGAATACAGTCTCAAACTTCTTACTTGAGCTCGTGTTACTCATAAACAGGTGATGTGCAGCATACATATTTATTGTTTCACCTTTATTTCACTTGGGGATACAATGAAATGTTAACCAGCATTCGTGTGTGAACCACGCCCATTTGTCGATGACAGCAGTGTGTGGGCTTCCCTTGAATAGCAATCGAGATTATTCATAGTCGGACTTGTGACAAATTGTGACATGATTGTGGGTGATAGAATGATTTTAAAAATTAACAATAGTTTTTTAAATAATGAGTCACAGTGATATTATGGGATGGAAATTACTATACTGAGTATTGTATTTTTATATGTAAATCATGTATTAAACATCTTTTATATTACTACAATTTGTAATTATATTTTGTACATATATACACACTTATAATATTTTTATGTTAAACGTTGACCAGCACAGCACAGCATACACCTATTGAGAAATTTTGTTTTGTTCACTTAATATATATTGAGGGATTTTTTCCTTAGGGTGAACCTGCCTCATTCTTTTCAACAACTCTATTCTTTTCAACAAATTGCATCATATTAGATATACTTTGGACTTGCTTCTGGTCGGTGCATGCTGCTGTCAGCCTCTGCTATAGTGAATATTCTTGTCTATCTCCTATTGTGTAATGCGCAACCCCATCAGTAGCATAAGCCCTCAGCACCGGACTTACTGAAGACTGAGCATAAGGATTTATAGTCGTGATCTATACTGACAACTTGTTTCTCAAAGATCTCAAACCAATCTATAGCTCAAATGGAAATGAAAGAGTCATTTCCCCCTCATGCCTTTGCAAATCTGACACATTATAATTTTTTTGTTTTTATAAGATAGAGTCTTGATTATGTAACCCAAGCTGGGTTTTGATCCTCCTGCCTCAGCCTTCCAAATGCTGGGATCACAAGCATGTGCCGTTACACTCATCTGTTTATTATATTAAATTTTTTAAATTTAATTTTAATATTAAAAAAGGTAAATTATCAGATCTAACCCCATTATTTTTTCTCAAGTTCTTCCTGACATTCCCAACTTTCCCTTCCAAATTCATGTGTTCTTTTATTTCAAACAAAACACTGAGTCCACTTAGTGCTGTTAGTATGTGCATGGGTATAGGATCATCTATTGGAGGTCTGGCAGCATCCCTGAAGAAAACTGACTCTTTCTCTTCCAGTAGTCATTAGTTCCAAGAGCTCCTCAGCTTGCGGGTAGGACTTCATGACTCATTCATGCGTGACTCTTGTCTGACTTGATATTGTGCAGGCCTTGCTCATGGACTCACAACCACTATAGTTCATGCGTGCAATTGCCTTACCATGTCCTTGAAACACTGCTGTGCTTCAGTCATCCACTACTTCTGGATCTTATAATCTTTCTGCCTCTCCTTCCACAATGATCCCTGAGCCTTGGGAAAAGGGGGGGTGCAATATCGATGTTCCATTTGAGACTGAGCACTCTTTAGTGTTTTTATTCTCGCACATTGACAATTGTAGGTCTCTGCATTAATTACTACAAAAAGAAGTTTCTCTGATGAAGCTTGAAAGATGTACTTATCTAGGGGTATAAAGGTAAATACTTAGAGGACAGTTTAATACTGTGTCCATTTATTAGCAATCCATGTAGTAGTAGGTTCTCTTGTAGCACCCATGACCAGTCAGCCATGGGCTCTTGGCCCAGTTAAAGGTATCAGACATGATTTCCGAGCAGGCCTTAAGACCAATCAGAAAATGGTTGGTTAATCCCATAATATTTGTGTCACTCTTACACCCACTGGGCATAGTTTCCAGGTCAGTCACTGTAGATCTCAGGATGCACAGATGGTTAAGACTGTGGCTTACTTTTCTCCCCCTGTAGTGTGCCTATCACCTTCCACCACTGTGAAAGCTCCGGTAGATGTATATATGTCTTCTAGATCAGTAACTTCTAGGTTACTGTGAAACTTCTAGGTCAGTACCTATTTGATTTCTTCAGGTGCCATGACTCACGCAAATGTGTGGTGTCTTCAACAATATGGTCTTACCATCAAGTTCTAGAAGGTAACTAAGACCAGTTTCAATAGCTTATAATAAAAATACACACACACACACACACACACACACACACACACACACACACACACACACACACACACACACGCGTGTGTGTGTGTGTGTGTGTGTGTGTGTGTGTGTGTGTGTGTGTGTATTTTTTAGTCAGCTTCTACAAAAGTGGGTTTTCATGTGGATTTTTCAAAGGTCCTTAGTGTTAGTTACCCCTCCCTAACTCCTCTTCCTGCTCTATCATCCCTCATACCACTTAACCCTTCCTATCCCATTATTTCTCACCCTCCTTCATACCACCTGTGTTCTATCCTCCCTCCATGGAAATTCACCTCCCAATAACCCCGTAGTAATTTTCCGACTTCCATGAGTATTTCAATATAAACATACACACATCTAGAGATTCCAACCTAGCATCCACTTATGAGAGAGAACTTGTGGTGTTAGTCTTTGTGGGTCTGGGTTACTTCATCAGAGTGATTAATTCTAGCTCCATCTATTTGCCTGCAATTTTCCTAATTTCACCGTTCTTTGTACCTGAGAAAATTTCATTTGTGTATATCTAATGAAAAAATACTTTTGTTATCTATTCATCAGGCGAGGACATCCGGCCTGTTTCCATTTCCTAGATATCATTAGTGGAGTAACAGTAAACGTGGATGAGCAAGTGTCTCTGTAGTAGGGTATAGAGTTATCGAGTCCTTTGGGCACGTGCAGGGGAGTGGTATAGCTGGATTTTATGGTAGATCTATTTCTAACTTTTTGAGGAACTGCCACTCTGATTACCATAGTGGCTGAACCAGTTTTCATTCCCATGAACAGTGAATAAATGTTCCCCCTTTCCCACATCCAGACCAGCATTTGTCATCATTTGCTTTCTGATCTTAGCTGTTCTGACTGGCATAAGATGACATAGCGAAGTACTTTTAATTTGCATTTCCTTGTTGTCTAGGTATTTCAAAATATTTTTGAGCCACCTGCATTTCTTTATTTGTGAACTCTGTTTAGTTTCATGCTCCAATTAAAAAATATATTTTATTTATGTGTGTATGTGTGTGACATGAAGTTGCTCATAGAAGCTAGGGGTGCTAGATAAACGGGTAGTTGTTAGCCACCCAAAATGGGTGCTAGGAGCTGAAATCTGGTCCTATGGATGATCAGTGTGTGCTCTTCGCCCACCAAATCATTTCTCCAGTCCTACATGCCCCAATTTTTGATTGGGTTGTTTGCTTTCTTGGTGATGGGATATTTTAATTTTTTTGTATATTCTAGACACTAACCCTCTGGTAGACATTTTTTTCCATTATGTAGGCTGTCTCTTTACTCAATTGATGGTGCCCTTTGCTGTTTAGAAGCTTTTCAATATCCTAAGGTCCCGTCCGTCAATTGTTGGTCTTAATTCTGTGCTATCATAGTCTAACCACAAAGTCCTTCACCGTGCCTGTAAAGTGCATACCCTATCTTCTCATGTAACCGATTCATGTTATCAGGTCTTATGTTGAGGTCCTTGATTTATTTGTAGTTGAGTTTTGTGAATGAGATATAAGTCTCATTCTTCTATGTATAGGTATTCAGTTTGTCCAACACAATTTGTTGAAGATGCTGTCTTTTTTTCCCCCAAAGTGTATTTTTGGTCTCTTTGTGAACAAGCAGGTGGCTGTAGGATCTGGACTTACATCTGGGTCCTCAGTTACACTCTACCGATCAATGTACCCGTTTTTTGTGCCGTTGCTGTGCTGTTTGTATTGCTATGGCTATCTAGCATAACTTGAAATCAGGGGTGGTAATACCTCCTGAAGTGTTTTTATTTTTCAGGATAATTTTGGCTCAGGAATATTATGGGTCTTTTGTGTTTTCATAAGAATTTTGAAATTATTTCCTCAGCTTTTGTGAAGAATTGCCTCGATTTTTATGGGAACTGCACTGAATCTGTAGATCACTTTTTGTAGGGAGGCCATATTCACAACATTAATCCTTCCAGTCTCCGAGCATGGAAGTTTTTCTATCTTCTGGTGTCTTCCTCATTTTATTTCTTTGTTGTCTTTTAAAGTACTTATCACATGTTTTTATTTTAGAAAATATGATGAAAGAAGTTTTTTCTTTTTTCTTAGAATTTAATTTGCATTCCGTTCTTTTTGAGAGTGAATACTTCTTCATGTTTAAATGCCATCTGTATTATCAGTTTTGTAAGCTACTTACATTTTTCACTCATTTGAAAAATTGTGTTTTTCTAACATACAAATCCCCTTATGTCCTCTGGTAGAATATGACTGTTCCAAGAGGAAGTTTTCGTTGCTTTGAATAGTTAAATGCTTAGAATGATGCCTGCCATATTATAGTAGTTCCTTAAATGTTTGGTAGCTAATTCATTACTATTAAGTGATTTAGTTCCTTGCTGTCATAAATGTCCTTATATTTTCTATGGTTTGTCTTTTGCCTTTTACTTTATCAGTGTTTGGCTTGCACTGTGTTTTAAGTGATAGACAGCAACTTTACCGTCAGGTAAGCATTAAAGCAGAACGTAACACATATCACAGCACCCTTTAAAAGGAATATGAGGGAGCTCACCCCCACTTCGTTTTTGTTTGTTTGTTTGTTTGTTTGTTTGTTTTTTGAGACAGGAACCCATATGATCCAGATTAGCCTTGGACTCAGTGTGTAGTCTGTAATTCTATATGTAACTGAGGATGACTGGGGACATCTGACTCTATTACTTCTACCTTCTAAGTGCTAGAATGGCAGCTGCACACCACTGCACTCAGCATCATTCTCCACTTTCAAAATGGAACTCAGTAGATCCAATCTATTACACCGGGTAGGTTTTATAATTGACCTACAATGATTGTTCCTATTTATGTGGTTCACAACAATGGCATGATGAATACTGCAAATGGGACACCCACTAATCACTGCAAGTGGATTATCGCACACCACACCCCTGCCTTGCAAGAGGTTTTAAGTTTTGTAAAGTCAAATTTAGAAATATTTTCCCTGTGGCTTTTGTACCTTATATCTTAGTTAACAAGGTATTCATTTCTAAAATAACTGAACAAATCCTCCTGTGCTATCTTGTAGGGACTTTTAGTTTGATTGCTTTTTATGCTTGAATCTGAAACATCTGGAAATTGTTAGGGACATGATAAAGTCATCTCCAGCCTTGCTGTGTTTCCATCAGACTGCCCAGTTTCTCTGACATACACTGCAACATCTTATTTGCCCAGTGACTTAAAGTTCCCCTTTATCACACACTAAATTCCCACACGTGGGTGGTCTATTTCTGGTTTCTCTGTTGCTCCATCTGTGTCTTTATACACCAGTGCCAGCACCAAGCTGTTTAATTACCAGTGCCCATTCTTTCCCATGGTGCTTACAGCATCTGAGTGGCTAAGCCCACCCAAACATCACAGTATGGTCCAGCCAGCTTTGACCCTAGGCATGCACACTTAGCTTTTAAGAAGTGTCTCAGGCACATTTGCAGACATTCCTCCTACTTGATTTTTTAATACCGTTGAGATGGGGTGGCAGAGATGTCCCAATGGTGTAGAGGAGGAAGCCGAGGGTCTGAAGGAGCGGCTTTTGCTCGTGATCTTTTGCCCAGTGTTGTAGAATGAGCGCTAAACAAACCATTACTCTTTCTGGCAACAAAACATTGACCTACAACAAAACGTTTGATGTTTCGAGACACACACACACACGTCTAATATATATATATATATATATATGACAAAATGAATCCAACTCCTGTAGTCTAATCAACAACTCAGATCCATATAGTTCCCTTGTTCTTATGCACCCACTCTCTTTGGTGTTTTCCTTAAATCCAATTAAGATGCTCAGATGAGTCAGTTAACATCAGGGAATTTTGAATGAGGTCATGGTTTTCCGCGGCAGCAGGAGGAAGGGTGGTGCAGCTCTTTACATATAGCACCAGCTCAGTAAATGACAGCTAGTGTGGTAGTTTAAATGAGAGAATTATCTCCCATAGGCTCATATATCTGAATGCTTGGTCCCTAAGTTGGTGGAACTGTTTGGGGAAGAGCAGGAGGTGGTGTGTCACTGGGGGTGGTGGGTTTTGGGCTGTCTCTCTCTCTCTCTCTCTCTCTCTCTCTCTCTCTCTCTCTCTCTCTCTCTCTCTCTCTCTCTGCCTGATGGTTGTGTAAAGACATGAGCTGTCAGAAACTGCTCCAGAGCCATGGCCGCCTGCCTGCTGCCATGCTCCTCGCCATTGTGGCCGTGGGCTTTAACCCTCTGAAACTGGAAGTCCCAAGTTAAATGCTTTCTTTTCTAAGTTGCCTTGGTCATGGTGTTTAAATGCAGCAATAGAAAATTAATTAAGACAGCTGGTGTTTTAGTCTTATTTCTCATTTATTTTGTTAGAAATATTATTATTCCTCATTTATTTTGTTAGAAATATTATTGAAAAAAGATAGGCAGACCTGAAGTTCTTATCTATTATCTCTGTGAAGTGTTGATTCTTTCATATGTAAAGTGAGTATTGTGATAGTTGAATGAGGTCGTATAGATGTCCACCCCTTTGACCCATTTTAGCCTTAATAAGTGATTTTCCATTGGTTAACTTTTCTGTGTATTACTTTTATACAATAGTTAATTTTCTATTGCTGTGATGAAATACCGTGACCAACACAACTTGTAAAAGGAGGGTTTATTTGGGTTTATGGTTCCAAAGGGCTACGAGTCTGTCATGGTGGGTAAGTGGCAGCTATGGTGGCTAGAGAAGAAGCTGAGGGCTCACGTCTTGAGCCACAAACCGAAAGCAGAGAGAGCAAACTGGGAATGGCACATCGCTTTGAAATCTCTGAGCCTGCCCTTAGTGACATACTTTCTCCAGAAAGACCATCCCTCCTGAATCTCCCTAAACAGTGCCACCAACTGGGGACCAGCCAAACGTCTGAGCCTATGAGGGACATTCTCATTCAAACCACCATAAGTTCCTCAGCTACAAACAGGAGACTATTCCCCTCCCCAAGAAAATCAGGCATAGTTGGTCCTTCAGTCACCCTCTATTCAGTGATATACTCTTAGACATCTGATTATCTTACATCGCCTTAGTTGAAAAAGCAGAAATAAAAGCCAACGCTGGCAGATTACTTATTTAGATTCCACTTCTTCTCGCTAAGTCCCACCGGATCTGTTGGTGTTATTTGCTAAGAAAGGGTTTGTGAAATAAATTAATAGTGTAAATAAGACTTAGGAAGAGCGCTGAAAATAATTAAGGGAACTATTTCCAAACATGCTTGGGCACTTAAGCAGCACTATTTAAGCACACTTTGTCTGCCATCTCTGTCCTGTTCATGCCCACTCATGAACTAGTTGTTACAGCTCACCATGCACTGGCCTCTGTACCCACTCAGTGTGAGATGGAGGTCATCTCCCACACATCTACCTCTGAACTCTGTGTGAGTGACTGCCCAATGTGGCTGCACAAAAATGTTCATGGAAATAGCAAAATCATTCCAAAGGGCACGTACTTTTTCTAGATCAAGTGGTTAATTTGTCTTTGAAAGCTGGTTAGACATTTCTTGTCATACATCCTGCAATTCTCTCAAACTCAGCTGAATGCATTATTTCATATTATAAAATTAATTTCTGGCTTCTTAATTTTTTTTGGAGCAGTTATTTTTCTAGGCTCAAATTTGGAATTTCTTTTACTTTCCTCTTTTCCCTCCTTCCTTCACATTCCATCATTCATCAAGTCCTCTGTTCTGCCTTCAAAGCATCTTCTGTTCCTTTGGCCTCTTCTTCCCAGGACTGGATAATTGTCTAGCCAGGTTCCTCACCACACTTCCTTACTGACATGATCCCACTCTCCTTTGCAGAAAAGCCCCATCCTATGTTACTTTTATTTCAGATTATAAAATATTGTCTTTCCGTTATTTCCACATTTAAAGGTTGAGCATTCCCAAAGAGACACAAGGAAAAATATTAATTTACTCTCAATTCCCCTCCACTTCCAGTGCTTAAAGGTGATCAGTGTCAACAGTTTGATATGCATCTTTTCATTTTTCTTTTCTATGTGCTTTTATAAGTATGATCTAAAAAAATAGGTCATGCAGTATAAGTAGCCCAATGGAGAAAGGATAGCTACTTCCAGAAACGAGGCTGAAATACATGGATGTCACCAGTCATGACAACAGTAATCATCATATGCACAATGAAAGCATGTATGTTAGTAGTCACTACAATTAAAATGAAGTAGATTGTAGACCTAGATGTAACTTTAAATTTTGTTTAGATATTTTGTTATTTATTTATGTGTCTGTGTGTCTGTGTGCATGCATATGCCTATGTGTGCAGGTACCCAAAACGGCAAGAAGAGGGCATCAGATCCCCTGGAGCTGGAGTTACAGGTGGTTGTGAGCTGATGTGGGTGCTGGGAACCAATGATTTTCTGTAATCACTTCTAACTGTTCAGTGATCTTTTTTTTTTTTTTTGAGACAGGGTTTCTCTGTGTAGCTTTGCGCCTTTCCTGGAACTCGCTTTGGAGACCAGGCTGGCCTCGAGTGATCTTTTTACCCCACTAGAACTTCAAATTCCTAAAAGAAAACACAAGAAGACATCTTAGCAACTTGGAATAAAACTGAGTGTTTAGAATGCAAAAAGCATCAGACATATACAATTTAAAAATTTAGTTGTCATTAAAATGGAAAACCGCTCTATGAGACAAAAGTAAGTTCAGACATAAACAATTGACAAGTTTTGTTTTGTCATCAAAACTAAAAACTGATCTATGGGAAATACCATAATATTGCATGACATCTTAAGAGATTATTTTAAGAAAATACGCAATTGGTATGCATAGTGTATACACACACAAACACACACGTAGAACATATAAAGAAGTCTTAGGGACTGAAGAAGTGGCTCAGTGGTTAAAAGCATGTATTGTTCTCACAGAGGACCTGAGCTTGGTTCTCAGCACAACATCCTTTAGCTTACAACTACCTGGAACTCCAGATAATTTGATGCTTTCTTTCTGCCTCTGTTTGAAGCTTGCATTGACATTCAGTACACACACACAGACGTGCACACATATACCATCAATTAATGAAATAAAGAGTTATCACAATTCAACAATAAAAAATTAACTTAATAAAATATCTTTTACTTAATTTAAAAATGGGAAAAAGTGAGCTGGGCATGGTGCACACACCTTTATTCCCAGTACTTGAGAGGCAGAGGCAGGAGGATTTTTGTGAGACTGAGGTCATTCTGGTCTACATAGGATCGGATTAAGGGCCTGTGCTACCACTGCCTGACTTTTGTGTTGATGGCTTGCTATTTCCTCTGAACTCCAGGCAAACTTTATTTATTAACATATAAATAAAATATCACCACAATAAAATGTTCATGCAACAGAATAATACTCAGAAATAGGAGGGAGTGAATTACTAGTATGGATTGTTATATGACCCCAAAATATTATGCTGAGCAAAAGAAGCTAGATAAAATAGTACACACTCTGATTCTATTTATATAAAATCTCAAAACAGGCAAAACTAGAGGACAGAGAATTCAGCCATTGTCTGGGATGAGTAGGGGGTGTGATGGTTGAACTGGACAGTTACTTGGATGGGATTGAGAAGGGCCTAGGAGATCAGCAAAGCCTCTGGGTATGTTTGTGAGTTTAGGTGGTGCCATCCAATAGGCTAGGGTTACAGATGGAAAGAAAGGGGACAACGGAGGAGCTTGCCATTCACCATTCTCCCCCTCTGCAGCCTCAGTGTGAGCACCTTGCTCTACTCCCTTCCAACCACCATGGCTGTTCGACACCCTCGATGCTGTGGGTCAAAAGAAATCCTTCCTCCCTTAAGATATGTTGTCACAGTGATGAGAAAGCTAGAACACATTTATGAATGGGTGTAAAGGAGCATTTTGGGATGAGTGAAGTGTTTGATACCATGGCTAGTGGTGGGGAACAGGAGTACATATTTCTTAAAGCTCATTGAATGATAATCTTTAATAAGTATATTTTACTGTATATAAATTATAAGTCAGTGAAGTCCCTGTGTGTATTGTATGTGTGTATAAAGCCAGAGCATGACATGGATGTCAGTGTTTTTTCCTAACAATGTATAATGACCACTGTTCTAGCTTGATATATGAGGATCTAACCATTTCTGCTTAACTGTTACATAATATTTCATACTGTGAATCAGTTGTGTTCTTATTACTAGCTCTCTCATTTTTCTTTCTCTCCTTTCCATTTGTTCTAGAGCAGTGTTTCTCAACCTGTGGGTCATGACCCCCAGGGTGGGTCAAATGACCCTTTCACATTGGTAGTCTGAGACCATTGGAAAACACATATATTTACATTACAATTCATAACAGTAGCAAAATTATAGTTATGAAGTAGCAACGAAAATAATTTTATAGTTAGGGGTCACCACAGCGTGAGGAACTGTATTAAAAGGTCACAGTATTAGAAAAGTTGAGAACCACTGCTTTAGAGGGTCTTGGTGGATAACTTAGAATGGCCCCTGACTTTTAAAACAACTATGGCTATTACAAGCATCAAAGAACATGTTTTAGTTTGTTTCTGTTGCTATCGCAAAATACATGAAACTAAGTATGTTATAAAAAAGAGATTCATTTAGTTCAAAGTTTGAAGGTGAGAGTTCAAGCCCAGGGGTCTATTGATCCAGCTTTGGGATGTTGGGATTGCATGGCTGCCTCACCTCATGGCAGATGGGGTCATGGTGGGAGCACGCGGGAGGGTCAGGGAGCACATGGCGGGATGGGAAGCTAGGGAGAGTGTGGGGGGGGGGGCAGTTTTAGTCTTTTATGAAAATTTTCATTTCACAAGAACTGAGAGCAACATTAACTGCTTCTGATGGCAGTGTTCCCCATACCTGATGTCTTCCACTGACTGGGGCCAAGGTGTCAGCATGCAATCCCTGGAGAGATGGAAAGTACCCAAGCCACGGTTGTATTTGTGACCTTGCGCACTGGAGCGTTTAGGTCTTAAAATGTTTTATTACATTCAATTCTCTCTGTTCTCTCTCTCTTTGAGTGTATGTGTGTGTACATGTGCCCACAGCAGATGTGCAAGGTCAGAGGACAACTTGGGGGAGAGTTTCTCGCCGAACATGTGGCTCCCGTTACCATGTAGGTACTGGGGATCGAACCCAGGTTGTCAGGTATGACGGCAGGCACCTTTCCCCACAGAGCCATCTCACTGGCCCAGGTTTTTATTTCAGAAAGGAAAGGTTTTCCACAATTTCATTGCTCATTCAAAGAACTATGAGCCCTTTAAATTTTAACAGAAGTTGTTAAAACTCTTTCCTAAAAGAAAAACACTCGCTCACAACACACAAAAACACTTGGTACATATCCTGGATAGTGCTTCATATTCCGACTCCTTGTGCTGTGTATCCCATTGTTTCCGTTTGCATTTCTCCTGGAGAGACCCATAACTATCTGTGAGACGAATTGCTAAACTGTCTTATTAATAAAAAACCCAGGGCCAGATATTGGGGTGAAAACTGAGAGATCAGAGAAGCCCAAAGAAGCCAGCCACGTTCTCACCCCTTGGAAATCCTCAGCCGAGAGAGAGCTATTCCTGTATACTCACACCTATATCCTTTCTGTACCCTGCCATCTCATTTTCTCTCTCTGCCCAGCTACATCACTTCGTCTTTCTGCCCAACTCTATCACTTCCTGTCTGTCTGTACAGACCTCCATACTTCTATGGTTAACTAGTGCTGGGAATTAAAGGCATGTGCCACCATGCCTGGCTCTGTTCCCAGTGTGATCTTGAACTCCCAGAACTCTCTGCCTCTTGAATGCTAGGATTAAGGGCATGTGCTACCACTGCCTGACCTCTATGTTTAATATAGTGACTGACTTTGTCCTCTGATCTCCAGGCAAGCTTTATTTATTAGAGCACAAATAAAATATCACCACAACCATCCTTTCCCTCTCCTCCTTTTCTTTCAGGATAGTTGGATATTCATCTTCAGTAAGTTATAGGTTCATATTCTTTCTCAAGTTTTCAGTGGTATGGTTGTTACAAAAATTAAGTATTTCTTCTCTGCATCTTAGTGGAGTTCTCTGCATGTTGCCTATTTTATTGTCAGAAAATTCTTATAGTTGACTTTCTCATTATTTTCCCCTTATTATTTAAAGAATACAATGTAGCCAGTGGTTGGCCCTATGTGAACCAATCACTAAAATCTAGCATTCCTCAATAGACAAGTCCGACAAGAAATGCATACATTTGAGTTTTCAGAAGTTAAAGTCTCACTTTTTGATTTTAAGTGAATTTCTGATAATTCAAATATGTATTCAGCAAAAACTGAAGCTACATCAGCTGGGTTATGATGGTCAAACACTGTAACCAAGAGTACAATTGCATGAATCATCATATTTTATTTTATTTTTTTGGTTTTTCGAGACAAGGTTTCTCTGTGTAGCTTTGGAGCCTGTCCTGGAACTTGCTCTGTAGATCAGGCTGGCCTTGAACTCACAGAGATCCACCTGCCTCTGCCTCTATGGTTAACAAGTGCTAGGATTAAAGGCATGCACCACCACCGCATGGCTATGTTTTATTTTAGAAATAAAAACCAAAGAACCATTTTCACTTTGTGCCAATGTGGTGATGGAAGTCACTGCAATGCATTTGGGGAAATTCTGTTCATCAGTAGAGGAAAGATTTGGTTATTACACTAGGCTTTGCTTTTGCCTCTGCTACCCCGCAAACCCAGTAAATCTTTCTGCATGCTTGAGTGGGAGCATCAGCAGGTCCAGGAACTTCATTCAGTGGAGCAAGTCCTTAACAAAACATGTTGGTCCAACCCGTCAGAGGATCCAATGGCTCCTCAAACTCATCCATAAGAATCCTAAGATTAGAAGTAAAGGCGCTTGAGTTTAGACTGAGGATTACAAAGCCCAGTCCCTTCTTTGTAAGCAAGGAGTGGGTCTTGCTTGTTGGTTGATGAAGGCCCAGAAAGCATCAGATGCCGGGCCTCAGGCTTGCTTCCTTCAGGTCCAGTGCTTGGAAGCTGGGTGACTGTAGCAGTGATCTCTCCATCTGCCTACAAGCCTTTTCTCCCTTGCCCCAGCTCTTTGTGACAGTCCCTGGAACATAGCCTCTTCAGTTTCTCTACCCTCTTGTGGATGAGGCCAGGTGCGCACACCACCTTTAAGATGGAGTGGCATTCACAGCAACAAACCCCAGGCGATCACATCAGTCTCTCCCAAGCCCTTTCTCAATCAAGTCTACCCTGAGCTGTTTGCAATGTCCTCCTGACTTCCTGACGAAGAACAAAGGTATTCTGGAGTTTATCTCCTCAGCTCCAGTTCTGCTCCAGGAGGCAGGGTGGTCCCTCCCCCACAAACTCACTGTGCTGCCTCCTGCCAGGAGGGTCCTTCTCTCTCATCTTCTTTCTTGCCTTGAGGTCTAATTCAGTTGTGAGCTCATTCACAAAGATGTCTCATTTTTCTAGTCTACCCTGATCTCTCTTGCACTCGCTGCTTCTAGAAGCCGTGTGATCAGTTCTGCAGGTCTTACATCATGTGTTGTCTTTGGGGAATTACTGTGTTGTGAGCGCTTGCTTTCCTCTTTCTTTGTTGGAGCCCTGCACGTGACCTTTGAGTACCGTTTGGGGACAGAGGTCATGTCTGATGTCCCTTCTGTTTCCCTACTGGTCCTTTGTGCTGCAGTGATGCTGAGCACACAGAAGCAGCTCCACAAAGACCTGTTTCATCAAATTACATGCCTGTGCTTGCTAGCAATAACACTGAATTTCCTCATTAAAATGCTGTGATTCAGAGTAAGTAATTTAGAGTCATTTGCTTCTAGTTGTTCTGAATTCCTGCATTCATTCATCCTTTCTTTTTCAGAACTTGCTATTTGCAAAGCATTGTGCTGGGTATGGTGGGGGGTACAATGATGTTTTAGTCCATTCAGAATGCAATAACAAAATACCATGAGCTGGGTAGGGCAGCTTTTAAATAACAGAAGTCTATTTTTTGTCTCTCTCTCTCTCTCTCTCTCTCTCTCTCTCTCTCTCTCTCTCTCTCTCTCTCTCTCTGTCTCTCTCTTTCGTTGTGTGTATGTGTTACTGGTAATCAAACCCATGGTCTCATACATGAAGGACAAAGGCTCTACCACTGGGCTATATCATTAGCCCTATTTTTATTTTTCATTTTGAGACAGGGCTCACTGAGGCACACAGACTGTCCTTGAACCCACTCTGTAGTCCAGGTAGGCTTTGAACTTGCTATCCTCCTGCATCTCCCTTCTGAATAGCTGTAATATCAGTACTGGACCACCTGGCCAGCAATTTCACACAGTTAGTTGTCTATAGACTGAAGTCCATGATCAAGGTCCTGGCAGGTGCAGTGTCTGGTGAGGGCCCTCTGTCTGAGACACAGCTATTACCTTCTCATATGCTGTCACATGGTATAAAAGCACTAATCCCATTAACAAGGACTGTGCCATCCATGACCCCCATCACACCCTCACAGGCTCCACTTCCTCATACTATTGATTTTGTGATTGGACCTCAGCATGTGACACTTTAGTTAGTTACAACTGGCGATCAAAATAACAACAGCAAAAACCAAAACACAACAAAAAGCAAACCAACCAAACAAATAAGCAAAACCAGGTGCCTGGTGTCAGATGGCTAAACTTCTTTGGGAACAGAAGCTGTCCAAGAACCATCCAGAGAGTGCAGATGCCACAGTGGTGGATGTGGTGGATACGTTGTAAGTAGCCCCAACTGGTGCTGATAGAGGGCTTCCCCAAGGAGGTAGCCATTGCATGGTGGACAGCATAAAGTCAGAAGTCATGCAGGGATGATGGAAATGGTGAATGACACAGAAGATTCTGTGCACTTAAAGGAAGAGACCAAAGTCAAAGAATGGGTAGAGGATGAATGTGACCCCAGTGCAGAGAGGAAGGGGCACTGGGACAGAAAGGGCCGCCATATGAGTCAGGATCATTTATAGAAGGATTTTTTTTTTTTTTTGCAGTTTTTGTAAAAACACTGGATGTCTGAATGTAAGGGGTTGTAATGTTTGATTGGCATTGGAAAGACCAGTCTGTTATTGCCTTAGATGGGAGGGTGCAGGGTAAAGGTGAGAAACTCAGTTATGGATCAGTTTGGTGGTTCATGTGAGGCTTAGTGGATGGTTGTGTTGATCTGGCTTCCGAGTGGGGAGAAAGCTCTTCATGCTTAAGAATTAGGGGTTGTGATGGATTTTGGAGAGCAGTGAAGGAGGGTGGGATGTAAGTGGAATGGAGGTGTCTGAAGAGCAGTAGAAGGGTGTATAGTGATTCCTTCACCAGGATAAAACCCTGACAGGAGTGTAGACTCTGGAGAGAGTGACCATTTTGGTTTGGGATGTGTCAATTTTGAGATAATTGACTTAGCTATAAATAGGCACTATCCCCTTATCCATTCAGCAGGAAATCTAGAATTTAACTGACATAGGACTGCATTTTCATGTGGCCATGAAATTAACTCATAGCCATATGTGAGGAGAGGTGATATATGCATAAAAGCAGACTTACAAAGCAATGGAACAAAACAGAGGCCCAGCAATAAGCCTACACATCTCATTTGTGACAAAGCTGTCAGAAACATATATTGAAAAATAGACATCCTATTCAATAAATGGTGCTGGGGAAAATGGCTAGCTACCTGTAGAATAAGAAATTAGACTCATATCTCTCATCCCACACAAGAATCAACTTGAAGTGGATCAAAGACCTTAATTTAAAAACTGAAACACTGAAACTGCCAAAGAGGAACATAGGGAATACAATTCAAAGCATATGTGTAGACAAGGACTTTCGGAACAAACCACAATAGCACAGGAAACAGTCCCAGGAACCAACAAATGCGACTACACGAAATTAAAAAGTTTCTGCCCAGCAAAGGAAGCTAAAAGCAGAGTGGATAGACAGCCCACAGAATGGGGGGAAATCTTTCCCAGCTACATTTCATACTTGTGGTTAATATCTAGAATTAAAATTAGACTTCAAAAACATCCCCAAACTGTGAATTAATAAATTGGCCAATGAACTAAACAGACATTTCTCAAAAGAAGAAATACAAATGGTCAAGACATATTTTCCAAAGTGTTCAACATCTGTTTTAGTTAAGGTTTCTATTGCTGTGATGAAACACCATGACCAAACAACTTGGGGAGGAAAGGGTTTATTTGGCTTACTCTTCCATATCATTGTTCACCATCAAAGGAAGTCAGGACAGGAACTCAAATAGGGTAGGAACCTGGAGGCAGGAGCTGATGCAGAGACCATGCTACTTACCGGCTTGCTTCTCATGGCTTGCTCAGCCTGCTTTCTCATAGAACCCAGGACCACCAACCCAGGGATGGCACCGTCCACAATGGACTGGGCCCTCCTCCATCAAAAGAGCCCTACAGCTGGATCTTACAGAGGCATTTTCTCAACTGAGGTTCCATCCTTTTAGATAACTCTAGCTTGTGTCAAGTTGACATAAAATTAGCCAGCACAGCATCTTTAGCCATTAGGGAAATAAAAATGAAAAGTACCCCATTAGAATGGCTACCATAAAGAAAACATGACAACAAATGCTGGTGAGGATGTTGGGAAAAGGAACCCTTATTCAGATTTGGTAGGAGTGTAAACTGGTGAGTCATTGTGTACGTTTCTCAAGAAACTAAACCAGAAGTGCTCCATGACCCAGCAACATCACACTCTGGGCATATGTACAAAGGATTCTATATCTTGACACAGAGACACATGGACATTCTTGTTTGTTCTTGCTCTACTCATAATAGCAAGCAAATGGAATCAGCCTAGATGACCATTAGCTGATGAATGGACAATGAAAATGTGATACATATACACAACGGAATTTTGTTCAGCCATAAACAGAAATGAAATTATGAAATTAGCAGTAAAATGAATGGAACTGGAAAATTTCATATTAAGTAAGATAACCAAGGTACAGAAAGACAGACACTTCATATTTTCTTTCAGATATGGATCCTAGCTTCTAATTTTTTTTTGTATGTGTATTTATATGTGAGAGTAGAGGTGGATGCCAGGAAACTAGAAAAGGATCCATGAGAGGAGAAAAGGAAGCTTTCAGGGAGGGCTTAGGGAGGACAATATAACACAGGGCTATGAGGGTAGTGGGGACATTGGAAGTGGAGGGGTACAAGGACAGGGCAGGGAGACAAAGGACAGTACTGAGAGAGGGAGGATTAGTCCCTTCATATGTATGAAAATGCCATACAGACAACTGTTGCTTTGTACGCTAATTAAAAATAAAATATAGCGCATCTCACATAACCTAAAACTTGCTATTCTTATGCATGGAGTTCAACAGCGTGATTTGTACTTGCATGCTGTGAAACACCTCCATGTTGTTTCATCTGGCAAATTTGAAACTATTCCTCTCAAGCACTGCTCTACTCCTCCCTGCTCCTGGAAATCACCAGTGACTCTGGAACTTGGTTAGAGTTACATGTCAGGGTGGAACCGGAGCATTTGTTATGTGGTACTAGCTTATTTCATTGTGCTGTGTGCTCAAGTTCATCCACGAATAACACATACCAGAATTTCTTTTCTTTTAAAGACTGAATTATATTAATAGACCACATTTTGTTTCAATGAGTTCCTTTGAAAAGAACGGACCCTCCATCCTCTCAGCCCTCTGGTCAAGTTTCCTTGGGATGTGTCTATCCAGGAACTATGTAGGAAAGAGACAGCAAATTAGTTACTGATTTTCCCAGTGGTGGTGGCACATGCCTTTAATCCCAGCACTTGGGAGGCAGAGCCAGGCGGATCTCTATGAGTTCAAGGCCAGCCTGGGCTACCAAGTGAGTCCCAGGAAAGGCGCAAAGCTACACAGAGAAACCCTGCACAGGCAAACCTCCCGTAATGCCCCAGACGGTCACTCTCTTCTGTTTCGCCAGCCACATAATCTCTTCTATAGCCAGCCACCTTTCTATCTGCTCCACCATAGCCCTGCCTCTTGGGGTTTTGCAGGTTTGTGCTTGTCCTCCTGGTTAGGCTGCCAGCTTTGAAGGCAGGAGCTGTCCCCCCCGGCACACTCAAGAATCCCTGGCTTGGGAACAGCATCACGCAGAGTGAGGACTTCAGCTAGAGCGCATTTCCTTGTGCATTCTGTAACTGTGATGACAAGGTATTTGTTGACTGACATCACCATAAACTAAAGGCAGGCAGCCTGACAAGGAAGTGGGTCACATATATTTGCCTGGAGGTCATTGTCCATCATATTTCTTTTTTCTTTCTTTCTTTTTTTTTCCAGACAGGGTTTGTCTGTATAGCTTTGCATCTTTCCTGGAACTTACCCTGTAGCCCAGGCTGGCCTCAAACTCACAGAGGTCTGCCTGGCTGGGATTAAAGGCATGCACCACCACCACCTGGCTTGTCCATCATATTTTAATCTGTAGCACTTTCTACAATAAAGCATTCTCACACATGCCATCTTTTTATTAAAAAAATTGTGTATGTGTGTGCATGCGTGTGCATATGCACATGTGAGTGCAGGTAAGCACCCATAGAGTTTAGAAGAGAGTGTATGATCCCCTGGAGTCTGAGTTACAGACAGCTGTGAACTGCTAGATGTGAGTGCTGGGAACCGAATTTGTCCTTCTTGTCTACCTCGACTTTCCACTCAACTCTGTTCTTACTCCACCTGAGTTAGACACTGGCTGGCCTCCTTCTGGGGCTCATGGTTATGTAGTGATAATTTACATTTACTGACTTCTGAATATGCAGTGAGCCAAGACCTTTGCCCAATGTTTCAGAACAATTCTGAGATAGTTCTACCACAGGTCAACCTTCCCATGGCTAAAGGGCTTTGTGTGCCTTATCTCATTTACTGAGAACAGTCTTAGGAGGTATTTGTTACAAAACAATGTCTGCTGCATCCCTAATGCTCTTAATATGTGTCTTTAACCAATATTCCACATGCTTTATCTCATTTAGCTGTCTCAAGGACTCTCTGGTAGATGTTATAATAGGTCAAGTAACCCTTATCTGAAATGCTCAGAGATGGAAGTGTTTGGATTTCTGATTTCTTCTTTTCTTTTTAGATTTTGTAATATTAATGTCTACCTGATGTACTGCTGTAGATGTATCCAACCTTCTTATTAAATAAGAAACACAGAACCAATGCAAAGAAGAAAGCCAAGAGGTCAGAGCTAAGAGCTAAAACCTTACCCTTCCTCCTGCGGTGGTCCTACCTCTCCGAACCAGAGCTACCCCTGTGTTAAAGTCTTTATATAGAGTTCCTGTCCTGCCTTCTCATTGGTTGTAAACCCAACCACATGACCGCCTCCTCACGGCCTGTCTGTATAGGCCTCCAGGTTTTCCATTAGTATTAAGATTAAAGGCATGTGTATCCAATAATGGCTGTATCCCTGAACACACAGAGACTTACCCAGCTCTGCCTACCAAGTGCTGGAATTACAAGCGTACGCCACCACTGCCCTGCTTTCCTATGGCTTGCTAAAAGCTCTGACCCCCGGGCAACTTTATTTATTAACATACAAATAACATTTTAATACAAATAAAATATCACCATATTTCCCCTTTTCTATTTTAATAAAAAGGAAAAAAAAGAAAAAGCTTATAACTAATATAAGAAAAACTATATACAAAAGTACAATAACTATATACAATATATACAAGTAATAAATACCTAAATAATGTCTAGTCCATTTGTATTTGACAAATTCAGAGAAAATAATTTCATTATCTAGCCTATTTTGGTAAGTCCAAAATGTATCCTAATTAATCTTCAACTATAACTAACTAACCTTCAACTATAACTAACTAATCTTCAACTCCCTCAGAGACCCAAGAAGGAAATAATATTAGCTAACAAAAATAAAAACAGGAAGTGCATGCAAGCAACTTCCAAAAAATTTGTGAGTTGACAGAAACAGCCAGCTGTCTGAACAGTCACCTGAGGTTTCTCCGCAGTGCTGGGGCATCATCTTCAGCCTATAGGCTTAGCATATCTGACAGACTCATTTGTGAAGTAGGATGTACACAAGGTCAACAGTTCAACCTCACATTGAGTGAGAGTAGTCCATGTACCAGAAACACCTGAATTCCACTAGTGTCATGTCATGATTCAGGATTTTAAATTCTGGAAATTGTTGATGGTTTTTTAATTCAGCTGTCCATTCTTCTTGGCTGTGTATATATGGCTTCATCTCAGCATCCCATTCTTCTCCACATCCCTCTATCAAATGCCAGTCTACTATTGAGAGGCGTGAGCTTAGTTACTCTTCAAGAATAACTGTTTCAGCTGCTGTTCCATTGCATATCAGAGGCCATCAGCCCACTGCCTGTTCAGCTGCCTTTGAAGAAAAGGGCACTGTACCTTTTCCAAATTGCGAAGGCCACTTCAGGGATGGTGCCATATTGTCCTGGCCTCTGAAGATGCCTTTTGATAAAGCCATAACCACACTTGTTTTGGCAAGAATCAGTAGTCCTTTGTTTTATGTCCTGTCTGTCCATTTTGTCCTGTTGATTCGAGGATACTTTGTTGTCCAGTGGCTAACTTTTGCCACAATGAAAGTTAACTCCATATGCAGTTTCTTCAATGCCCATATTTTCTCTGAAGTAGATTGGTACTGCCAGGAGCCGACATGTCTCATAGTCATAACAAAAAAGAAAAATTTTCTAAGTTATTAAAACATTTTAAATGCCATATTCTGTAGATCTCTGAAGGGTTTGAAGATAACCTGTCTATCTAAAATATATCTACTCAATCTTGAAAACATACCTAATATAACTACAAGTTCTATTATAATGTCTAACTACTAACTTTCATTTCTTTATATCCTAATAGTTGGTAATAACATTCAAGGATCAGAAAATTGCATTACATTGTTAGATGAACGGTACAATTAGAAATATACATATAACATTTTCTAACAATATCAATTTCAATATATATAATTTGTATACAATATAAAACAATCCAATCCAATGTAAAGTATTTATATTTTTCTTTTCTCTTTTTTTTAATAAGAACCTTAAATCTAATCTCCTTTGCTTAGCCTTTTTCCTAACCCTTGACAACAACTTGTAACCAACCCCCCTAATCAATGAAAATTATCCCAGACCCAAAACCCATTAAAAGACCAAAAAAACCAACCGCCCCACACCACCTCTTTGGGAATGTGGGCGTCGTATTCTTGAAATTGCTTCCTGCTGGGTATGGGTGAAGTTGTCTTTATCCTGAAGAAAAATTTTAGGTTAATTGTCAAATTCTAGGAAAGGTAAATATATCCTTCGTTATCCAGTCTGTGTATAATGCCAAAATTCAGGGTTTATCTCAAATCCTTATTCAAGTAGTCTTTGAGACTGGATCATCTCAGCTAACTCTCTCAAAATTGCTCTGAGCACTTTGTAGTTCAAAGCTGATCTGTAGATGATGTTTGTCAGCTTAGTGATGTTATTATTGTCCACGTGGAATTGTTGTTGTTGTGGGCCTCATCTTCTTCCTGGAGACTTCAGTTGATGTTAGGCCTGACCGTGATTTCCTGCAAAAAACTGAACACAAAGACTATATATGCGACTTTTTAGAATTAGTTAGTACTCTATATGACCATTTATATCTTAACAAAGTTTAAAATGTATATGTATCTATATATATTAATCTTGTAAATTTTGATATAAAAGTCATACTTTAAGAAAAGTTTAAAGAATCAGAATAGAATCAAAGAGTTGAGATTAGTAATAGAATAGTCCCTTAATTAATTTGGCTTTTCTCCTGTCCCATAGCAGAAGATGGCTCTTTTCTTCTGGCATGATACAAGGAGTTTGCATTTTCCTTTTAACAACATGCTTGAGTTTAAAGAAGGAGAGAGCCATTCTCCAACTCCAAAGTCAGCTTTAAATTTTAATTGAACTGGGACTATTAGAAGTTAAATGGTGTTAAATCTTTAAAGAAAAGCAGAAACAAACATTTAGGAAGACATAAAATTTTTTTTAGGTAACATACCCATACGCCATTTCACTCTGTTTCTTAGGATAGATGATTTGTCCCTTTTCTTCAGTTGTCTCATTTGTCCAGTGTTCTTCAAATTCCTTAACCTTCATTCTCCTAAAAGACAAAAACAAAAACCTTTCCCCAAGGTTTTTTGGGGATGTTCCTTTTTGACAAGTTATCTGATTAAATGAAAAGGCATGTGTTACTGGTGTAAGTTAGTTTAAATTGGATGTTTACGATAGTTGATGAACTATCACCTCCTCTAATTAAGAGGTCTCTTTTGTTCAAATCGAACCTTTATCAATTTTGATGGTACCCACAGCTTATCTTCTCCTGTAGAAATAAAAGCAAAACCTCGTCCCCAATGTAACACATATCCTGGTTTCCATTCTGAGGTCAGCACATCCTTAAAGTATATAGGTTGATTTAATTCTGTAGTTTTTTCTATTATCCAATGTCTCTCTGCAGCTGTTGTTCCTTTCTCATTGGCATTGAGAAAATTCAAAGTTAATAGAGCATTATGTAGTCTATTTCTGGGGGGTTTTGTTGCTCCTTTTTGTTTATTTAGCATATCCTTTAGGGTTCTGTTTGATCTTTCTATAACTGCTTGACCTGTAGGATTATGTGGTATACCTGTAACATGGTTTATATTATAATAAGCAAAAAACTGTTTCATTTTAACAGAGACATATGATGGAGCATTATCAGTTTTGATTTGTGCAGGTATACCCATAATGGCCATAACTTCTAGCAAATGAGTGATTACAGAATCAGCTTTTTCAGAACTCAAATCTGTTGCCCATTGAAATCCTGAATAAGTATTGATAGTGTGGTGTACATATTTCAGTTTTCCAAATTCTGCAAAGTGAAACACGTCCATCTGCCAGATTTCATTCCTCTGAGTACCCTTTGGGTTACATCCTGCTGGTAATGGTGTTTGATTGTAGAAGGAACAAGTAGGACATTTCTTTACTATTTCTTTGGCTTGTTGCCAGGTTATGGAAAAATCCTTTTTTAAACCTTTACTATTTACATGATGTTTTTTATGAAATTCTGAGGCCTCCAGCACATTTCCTATCAATAATTTATCAATCTCATCATTGCCCTGTGCTAGAGGGCCTGGCAGACCAGTATGGGATCGGATGTGAGTTATATATAAAGGATGACTCCTTTTTCTGATTGTATCTTGTAATTGAATAAATAATGAAGTTAATTCTGAAGCATCGTGGATAAATTCTGCAGTCTCAATATGCAATACTACTCTTTCAGCATACTGAGAGTCAGTTACTATATTGAGAGGTTCTGAAAAATCCATTAATACCAACAGAATAGCATACAATTCTGATTTTTGAACTGAATTATAAGGACTTTGAACCACTTTACTTAAATTTTCTGATTTATAACCTGCCTTTCCTTGTTTGTTGGCATCTGTATAAAATGTACGAACTCCAGATATGGGTTTTTTCCTCACAATTCGAGGCAAGATCCAATCAGCTCTCTTTATAAGATCAATTCTATTGCTTTTGGGATATTTGCTGTTAATTTCTCCCAAAAAATTACTACAAGCTTTTTGCCAAGCTTCATTTTCTATCCATAATTTTTCAATGTCCTCCTTAGTTAAAGGTACGACAATTTCTGCTGGGTCTATTCCTGCTAATTGACGAAGTCTCAATTTTCCTTTCCAAATCAAGTCAGAGATTTTTTTCCACATAAGTTTTTAATTTTTTATTTGGTTTATTTGGTAAAAATATCCATTCCAATATAATATCTTCCCTTTGCATTAATATTCCTGTTGGGGAATGCCTAGAAGGTAAAATAACCAAAATGCAATCCAGCTTTGGATCAATACGATCTACCTGCCCTTCATGTACTTTCTTTTCTACCAAGGCCAATTCTTTCTCAGCTTCAGGTAATAATTCTCTTGGACTATTTAAGTCCTTATCACCTTCTAAGGTTTTAAACAAATTATTCAGTTCATCATTTTTTACCCCAACAATAGTTCTTAGATGAGAAATGTCTCCAAATAATCTTTGAAAGTCATTAAGAGTCTGTAGTCGATCTCTCCTAATTTGCACCTTTGGAGGTCTAATTTTTTGAAGTTCTATTTTATATCCTAAATAATTAATAGAATCTCCTCTTTGTACCTTTTCTAAAGCAATTTGTAATCCCCAGCAAGGCAAAATTTTCTTTACTTTTTCAAACATTCTTTCTAAAGTATCTGCATTTGAATCAGCTAATAAAATGTCATCCATATAATGATAAATTATAGATTTAGGAAATTTTTTACATACCACTTCTAATGGCTGTTTTACAAAATATTGGCACAAAGTTGGGCTATTCAACATTCCCTGTGGGAGAACCCTCCATTGAAATCTTTTAACCTGGTTGAGAATTATTATAAGTAGGCACTGTGAAAGCAAATCTTTCTCTGTCTTTTTCTTGTAAGGGTATTGAAAAGAAACAGTCTTTTAAATCAATAACTATGAGAGGCCATCCTTTTGGTAACAGAGTAGGCAAAGGAATTCCAGATTGTAAAGAGCCCATTGGTTGAATTACTTTGTTAATTGCTCTAAGGTCTGTTACCATTCTCCATTTACCAGATTTTTTTAAATAACAAATACAGGAGAATTCCAAGGGCTGGTTGATTCTTCAATATGATGAGCATTTAACTGTTCTTCCACCAGCTCTTGTAAAGCCTGGAGTTTCTCTGTTGTTAAAGGCCATTGCTGAACCCATACAGGCTTGTCTGTTGACCATTTTAAAGGTAGAGCTGTTAGTGTTTTTGGAAGATTATCAGTTGTTGTGCCCTGTTCTTGTATGACATGGATGGCTGGTGAGCACTCATTAGAATAATATCTTTTAATATTTCTCTCAGAAACATGTACTAATTTATGATTTGTTTCTGAGATTGGAGGGATATTAATCTGAGTATTCCATTGTTGTAACAAGTCTCGACCCCACAGGTTCATAGCTATGTTAGCCATATATGGTTTTAATTTTCCTTTCTGTCCTTCTGGACCTATACATTCAAGCCATCTTGCACTTTGTTTCACTCTAGATAATGTCCCAATTCCTAAGAGTTGAATGTTTACCTCCTGAAGAGGCCAAGTTGGATGCCAAAATTCTGGTGCAATTATGGTAATGTCAGTACCTGTGTCTACCAGACCAGACAACAAAACACCATTTATTTTTATTGTTAGTTTTGGTCTTTGTTCATTAATAGAAGTTTGCCAAAAAATTTTCTTTATGTTTTTTCCTGTATTTCCTATTTTCTCTGTTTCATCATCTCAACTAACATGATTTATCCCAATAGACATTTGGTTATTTAGTTGCTTTGAGTGGGGTTTCCTCTACAACTGCAGGAAAGGTTTGAACTGGATTTACTGTGGGGGCCTGCCTGAGGCCCCTCTGGGAGTTTCCCGAAGCTCGAGGCAGAGGGTTACCCTGTCTGTCCCTTGTTGATTTACATTCATTGGTCCAGTGTTTTCCCTTACCACACCTTCTGCATACTCCAGAAGGAAGGGGCATTCTGTTGCCAGTGTTCCTTGAATAAACATTATTTCTAGAAATGACCTGTTTGCAATCCCTTTTCAAATGTCCTTGCTTTCCACATCCAAAACATCTAACATTGCTCAAACCTTTTGAAATTGCTTTTCCTACCCACATATCATCATGGTCATAAGCCTCTACATTAACTGTATCTCTAATCCAATCTTCCAAAGGTGCAGATCTTGCCTTTAACAGCCTGATTATTCTTTTGCACACTGCATTTGCATTCTCAAAGGCTAAAGATTCAATTATTATCTGACTAGCCTCTGAATTTGGGACCATTTTTTTGTACTGCTGAAGTCAATCTTTGTAAGAAGTCTGTGAAAGATTCTTTGGGGCCCTGTATAACCTTTGTAAATGACTCAGTTTTTTTTCCTGGTTCTTCAACTCTGTCCCATGCATTCAAAGCTGCCGTTCGACATAAAACTAGGGTTTGGACATCATATGAACATTGTGTTTGTACTGAAGCATATTGGCCTTCTCCAATAAGCTGATCCTGGCAGACTTGTATTCTGCTATCCCTCCATTGTCTTTCTATATTTTTAGCCTCATTATTGAACCACATTTTCCACTGGAGATTTTGTCCGGGTTCAAGAACAGCCTGTGCCAATTCCCACCAGTCCTTTGGTAGAATCCTATTACAAGTTGACCAGGTGTTTAACATTTGCTTTACATATGGGGAGTGCATGCCATAAGATGCTATTGCCTCCTTAAATCTTCGTAAGTCTAACATTTTAACTGGAACCCAAGTATTTTGTTCATTCTCTTCATCAGTTAGCTGATGTAGGGCTACTGGATAAATTAAGGGTGATTGTGTGAAAACTGGCTTTCTTTCTGTAACCTTATGATCCAATTTCGAAACAACTTCACTATTTATTTCTTCTGTCTGAATTTGAATTTCTCTATAATTCATTTTTACCGGTTTAACAGGTTTTTCTAAGACTGTTATCCTGGCACTTAAGTTGACTATCTTTTTAAATAGTAAAATGAGGATAAGAAAAGTAATAAACTGAATAATTCGATCAGTATTAATCTTTTCATATAGTTGTTCCATTGTCAGAGTGCCTAAAATTTCAAACAAAGCCCAATTTTCTTCCAATGTACACATAAAGCCCTTTTTTTTTAATGTAGAAAAAAATTCTCTTTTAAATAGATATGTTAATTGACTTACCAAGTCTGGGTAGAACAATAGAATCCCAGGGAATTTCACAGCCACCTGGTGTTCGAGGTGTGAATCCAGCGAGAGAGAGAGAGAGAGAGAGAGAGAGAGAGAGAGAGAGAGAGAGAGAGAGAGAGATTGAGAGAGAGAGAAAGCGTAGCCGCTTGAGCTGAGTCAAGCCTTGGCTTTACAGGCAGCGGCCCTGTTCGGCAGGGCAGGCCTGAGTTGTTTGTAGCAGTTGCAAGTAGCTCCAGCTGCGGGTCAGTCAGGCCTGGGCCCGAGCTAGGCAGCCGGGCCGTCCAGGCCAGAAACCGGACCTGCCGCCAAGCCAAGCCAAGAGGTTTTTAATGAATTCTTGTCACGTTGGGCGCCAAATGTAGATGTATCCAACCTTCTTATTAAATAAGAAACACAGAACCAATGCAAAGAAGAAAGCCAAGAGGTCAGAGCTAAGAGCTAAAACCTTACCCTTCCTCCTGCGGTGGTCCTACCTCTCCGAACCAGAGCTACCCCTGTGTTAAAGTCTTTATATAGAGTTCCTGTCCTGCCTTCTCATTGGTTGTAAACCCAACCACATGACCGCCTCCTCACGGCCTGTCTGTATAGGCCTCCAGGTTTTCCATGATTGGTATTAAGATTAAAGGCATGTGTATCCAATAATGGCTGTATCCCTGAACACACAGAGACTTACCCAGCTCTGCCTATCAAGTGCTGGAATTACAAGCGTACGCCACCACTGCCCTGCTTTCCTATGGCTTGCTTAATAGCTCTGACCCCCGGGCAACTTTATTTATTAACATACAAATAACATTTTAATACAAATAAAATATCACCATATACTGCCTTCAAGAAGGGACCCAGGTATAAACACACACTTTATTTACACCTATATCCATAGCCTGGAGGTAATTTTTCTGCACCTGTGTTTTGACTGCTCCCGTCACATGAGGGTAGGCATGGAATTTTCCATTTGTGGCACAACACTGGCACTCAGGAAGTATTTTTCTTTTTTAATGTCAGAGCATACCAGCTCCTGGTGTTCTTAATCAGAAACATTGGATCCAGACACCCGCGCGCCCCCCCCCCCCCCACACTTTTTTTTGGCTGATAAGGGCTGGTGCTCAGGTCTCAGTAGGTTTGTCAACAAAGGCTGTGTCTGAAAAGACAGTGGTGCTGAGAGTCACCACCCCTTATGGATTATCAGTCCCTGGGATCAATATGATCAAATGAGTGCTAATCAGGGAGACTTTTCAGTAATGGGGCATGACTGAAGTATGTCTTCATAATGCGGGTGTGTCTACTGTAGGCCTTCAGAGGGGCTGTTTTTAAGAACCCCCTCCCCATGTCCCGTGACAATACTGACCTCTTCTTCTGCATTCAGGTTAGGACATGGCTGCATCTGGACCTATTTTCTTGCCTACTTGAACATTTTATTTATTTATATTTATAGACCTGGTCTCATTATGCAGTCCAGGTAGACATGAAACTTACAGTGTAGACCAGGGGGACCTTGAACTTCTGTCTCAGCTCCTGAGTGCTGAGAGTACAGGTGCTTATTTTAAATTTTACTTATTTATTATTGTATGTGTGCACGATGCCCATGTATGTTCCACAGCATGTGTGGAGGTCAGAGGACAATTTTGTAGAGTTGGTTCTTTCTTTCTACCTTTATGTGGGTTTTGGGGATTGAACTCAGGGTACCAAGTTTAGGTTCTGAGGCTTGCTCAGCAAGTCCCTTTACCTGGTCCACTGTTCTGGCCCCAAATTTATTTATTTTAAATGGATGAATACTGTATGTACTTATGGGGCACAGGCATTCATATGTTTATTATTGTACTTTGCTTTATTAAAATTTAGCAATTTTTTAAAAGTAAATTGATGCCCAGGACTCCCCACACTGGGAGTATACCAGCATCGGATCCTCTGGACCCGGACAGTGTCCAAGCAAGGTACTGCGTTCACTTTCCCAACAGCATGGCTTCATTTCATGTCTCTGTGTGGTATTTTGGTAATTTTCACGAACTTTTGTGTTACTATTTCTTTTGTGGTCTGTGATATTGCAATTGTCATTGTCATGGGGAGCTGTGGACCACATCCATACAAGATGGAGCACAGAGAAATATTGCATGTTCTGTTCTGATGGCCCCGTAACCAGCCATTTCCTGTCTTTCCCCCTCCTCCGACCCCTCTGTTCTCTGTGACACAATGCTGAAACCAGACCGTTGGTGACTCTATAGCCCTCTATGGGCTCTGGTGAAAGGACAAGTCTCATGTTTTCTCACTGTAAGTCAAATGCTAATTTGATAATTCTCCCCGTGATTAGGCTTAATAAAGAAACCATGTCAAAATCTGAGAAAGAACGAAAGACTCTCGAGCCAATCAGCGCAGCTGTGAATGCAGAGGGGAAGTGCTTGAAGGAAATTAAAGTGGTGCTTTAGAAACACAGGGATTATTAGAGTGTGAGCCGCCGCCGCCGCACTGCTGACATGACACGGAGAAACTGTTAGTGGTTTGGGCAAAAGGTGAAGCCAGCTGCAAGACTCTCCCAAGTCACAGCGTGATGCAGAGCAAGGAGGTGACTCTTTCAATTCCATGAATGCTGAGAGAGGTGAGGGAGCAGCAGCAGAAATATTTGAAGCTGCTTCATGAGGCTCCGTGAAGAAGCTGTCTCCATAATATAATGTGTAAAGCGGTGTGATCAGTGCCAATGGAGAGGCTGCTGAAAGTACCCAGAAGAGCTAGCAGGGCTCTAAATCAGTGGTCCCCAACCTTTCTGATGCTATGATCTTTTTAATACAGTTCCTCATGTTGTGGTGACTCCCTAACCATAAAACTATTTTTGTTGCTACTTCATAACTATAAATTTGCTACTTTCATGAATCATAATGTAAATATTGGTGTTTTCCAATGGTCTTAGGCAACCCCTGTGAAAGGTGGTTTGACCCTTGAAGGGGTCGCAGCCCATAGGTTGAGAACCACTGCTCTAAAAGCACAGAACTAATAGAACACACCACACACACACACACACACACACACACACACACACACACACACCAGCTGTCTCACACCCGAGAAGCTGAGAACCCAGTAGCTTCTTGGGTCCAGCAGTCAGAGAAGTCCTATGATGGCTGCTTCACTTGGAGAGGCCGTGAAACCAGCAGGTAGCTGCTCAACCTGCGTGGCTGGTGCCACAGCAGTCCCGCTTTGACACCAAAACCCTGCCTGGAAGATTCCTGGAGGCCACTGGTCTTTAGTCAAGAATGGAAGCCTGGAAATGATGGATTTGACATAAGCAGAGGAATCATCCTCAGCAACAGGGTAAGAGGTGGGGCCGAGTCAAAAAAGGCAAATAATCTTCCTTCTGCCACACCCTTTTTATCTACCTGGATACCAGAAGGTGCCACCCACTTTTGGAATGGCTCTTCCCACATCAATTAAAGCCGTCAGGACAATTGCTCCCTACCCAGGGGATTCTAATTTGAGACAAGTTGTCATTGAAACAAACTGTTACACCGGCTGCTGTGCTGCACACCAGAATCCAAATGTGGCTGACACAGCCTTCTCCTGGGAGAAGATGCCCTCCAGGACTTTCCTAGCTGGAGGAGAAAAACAATGCCTGGTTTTGAAGCGTCAAATGACAGGCTATCTTGTTGGGACTGTATTAGATCATTGTCACCATGTTAAAATGCCTGACGGGAATCAACGTACTGTTTGTGTATGGCTGATTGTGGATTAGTTTCACTCAGAGTGTCATGGCGTGGCGTGATGTGGTGGAAGGGGCTACTTGCATTAGACTAGCAAGGACACAGAACAAGCAAAGAGGACACAAGACAAGGCACATCCTTCAAATCCACATCCCCAGTGGCCTACCTCTAACCAGGTGCCACCTCCTAGTCCTCCGTTCCACCATGAACTTGTAAAGGGATCAGTCCACTGAAGTTAGCATCCTCATGAAGCCATTGTTACCTCTGAACACTGTTGCATGACTGGACCTTCAACACCCTAGCCCTTAGGGATATCCCCTCTCCAAAGCATTACGGAGGCCAGTGCAGCTGATGACAGACGTCGAAGTCAATACTTACTTGCCATTCTGAAGACCTGAGGTCCATTAAGCATTCTGCTAAATCTACTCTGCCTGTGTTCTAACATGGAAGCACAGAGCTCAGATGACAGCCCATTTGCTCCCATCATGGTTTACTGAATGACTTATGCTCACTGTTGAGACCTACTACTGAGATCAAAAATTCCTTACAAAATTGTGCTGCGTGTTGACAGTTCATCTGGTCATCCAAGAGCTCTGATAGAGACATATAGCATGGTGACAGGGTCTACCTGTCTACTAACACAGCAACCAACTTGCAGCCAATGGATCAAGAAATCATTTTGACTTTAAAAATCTTACTATTTAAGAAATACATTTATGGGCTGGAGAGATGTCTCAGAGGTTAAGAACACTGGCTGCTTTTGCAAAGGACCCTGGTTCTATTCCTAGGACCCACATGATGGTTCATAAACATTTGTAATTCTAGTCCCAGGGTATTCAGTACCCTCTTCTGGCCTCTGCAGACACCAGGCATGCATGTGGTACACAGATATGTGTAGGCAAAACACTTCCACACATAAAATAAATAATTTATTTAATAAAAAATGAAGTACATTCATGAGGCTATAGCTGCCCCAGATGATGATTTCTCTGGTGGATGTGAGCAAAATAAACTGAACATCTCTGGAAAAGGACTCACCTTGTAGATGTCATTAGGGACCCATGAGAATTTGGGGCAGGAGATTAAATGTCCGCATGAATGGGAATTTAGAAGTCAGTTTTAACCCCTCACTTCAGGGGTCCTGAGACTTCAGTAGAGGAAGTACCTGTAGATACAGTGGAAGCAGCAACAGGAGATGGAGCCTGAAGATGTGGTTGAGTTGCTGCAATCTCATGATAGAACTTCAACACTTTCGTTGCTTCTTATGAATAAGCAAGATGGTGCTTTCTTGAGATGGAATCTATTCCTGTCCAGAAGTTGCTGGAACATTGTTGAGAGGATAGCAAAGGATTTAGAGCATTGCATAAACTTAGTTGCTAAAGCAACAGCACGTTTGAAAGAACTGACTCCAATTTTGAAAGAAGTTCTCCCGTGGGTGAAATGCTATCACAGCATCCCAGGCTATAGAGAAATGGCTTTTTGTGAACAGCGGTTCGTCGGTGTGGCAAACTTCATTGTTATCTTAAGAAATTGCTGGTGCCACTCTCAGCCCTGTCCACCATCACTCTGGTCTCTTAGCAAACACAGATATAGAAGGAAGAACCTTGATCACCAAAAAGATTATGATGTATTGAAGGTTCAGATAATTGTTAGCATATTTTAGAAGTAAGGCATTTTAAAATCAAGGTATTTATGTATTTAGATATGATTATATATAATACACTGAAGTGTAATACACACACAAATATCATGTTTTTGGAAAGAGAGTCTTTCTAGGTAACCAAGTTGGGCTTGGATTCTCTTTGTAGTCTAGGCTGTTTTGGAACCTGTAATCATTTTTGCTTCTATCTCCTGAGTACTGGGCTTAAAGGCATGTGTCACCGTGCCAGCCCCAACCACAACTTTCCCATGCGGTGGTGAAGAAGGCAACTGTATGTGACTCAGTTTGTTGTGAGATTCATTTTACTGTGCTGGCCTGGAATTGAACCCATGATATCTCTGTGGTGTGCCTGTAGGACATTGTGAAACGATCTAGTTGAGCTAATTACTCTATCACCTCATGCAACTTCTCTTGTTTTTGTGATGAGTATATTTAAAATCTACTTTTGAGAAAATTTTAAGCATAAAAACACAGTTCTTAGCTGTAGTCACACTGTGCAACAACTCTCCAGAATGTCTAATAATATGTCCCATCTAACTGAAAATCTATACCCTTTGACCAACATTTCCCAGTTCTAAACTGTCCACTTTTATGAGTTTACTGTTTTTAGGTTTCACACACAAGCAAGATGACTCAGTGGCTGTCCTTCTGTGAGTAATCATGTCACTAAGCACAATGTCCTGCATGTTCTCTTGTGTTGTTGAGAATGAGATACATATTATTTGCTGTGGCAAGAGCAAACACAACCAAGTCACCCTAGAGAAGCCCAGAGTCTTGAATGCGGATGGAGGAGAAACAGTGCACACAACTCCCACCTATCACTGGAAACAGCCATCTGCTTTTGCAGGGCAGACCTTCCCACTCTGCTTCTGGAGCTGAAACTGAAACAAGTTTCTGAAAGAGTGTTGAAAGTTTTGGTTCCACAGTGAGATTCGACAGCTTGGCCAAGGCTAGGTCTTTAAATGCTTTGGAAACTGATTTTCCCTGACAGCTTTAACAGAGTTCAAATACAGTCAATGGTGGACTAGTTGCATCCAAGCCTAGAGTTCCTTCTGCTGAGCCACAGACTCAGCCAGCAGTTGGGGAGACAGAATAAATAGCCTTTTGACCTATATCTGCAAAACCCTGCAAGGGAAATCTGGAAAGGTGCCCTTTTAGGGCCATGGAGGGAAAACGCCTTCCTTATATTGAGACCAACTGCATAGTATGGAGCCAGAGGGGAATATTCTCATGTATTCAATTCTAGCAAAGCAAGATGTAGTGGCAAACACCTGTAATCTCAGCACTAGAGAGTCTGAGGCAGGAGGATTGCAATTTGAGTTTGGTTTGGGCTACATAGCATAGTCTTATCTCAAAAAAACCCTCAAAACCAGCCCAACAAACAAGAAGTAAAAATGGAGTTCCCCTGGTAGGTGTTAGACTTGCTTGGGAGCCAGGGCTGCTTCTTCCTTCTAATCTCTCTCCCTTCTCACCTAGGCCATGGCAGGCCAGGCTTTCCCACTCCAGAAGTCAATAAACCTGCTTTAATAGGTTCACAGGGAAGAAGGCTTTCCTCCAGGAATAGGTGAATCATATACTAAGTCTTACCTGCATCTAACTTAAGGAATTTGGGTGAGGTTCTGGACTTAGAACTGCCGTTGGATTGGTTTAAGACTGCGCGAGGCTGGGGTGGGTGACTATATTTTGCTGCGAGGAGGACATGCATTTGAGAAAGTCAAAGCTTTATTACTTGTGTTCCCCAGGTTTATATGCTGATGTCCTAACTCTTACTACTTCACATGTCATCTTATGCAGAAATAGGATTGTTTAAAATGGAGTTAGTTAGGGTGAGGTCATACTGAAGTAGGGTGGGTTTAACATAGTGACTGGTGTCCCTGTAGATGGAGAGCTACGAACCCAGAAACCCAGAGTGACACAGAGTGAAGATGAAGCCAGAGAGCGGGGCTTTATATCTACATGTGCAGACTGGCACAGATGTCAGAAAGCCACAGGAAGAATCAAGGGACCTGGACCCCATTGCCCTTCTCACACCTCCGTCCTGGACTCTTGAGTACTTGGAATTGTAGGGACATATATTTCTGTGCTGAAGTCATCCTGTTTGTGATACTTTGTTGAGGTGGTTTTAGCAAACTAATACACATTTGACAGGGTTTAAAGCTTTCTGGGCATAAAACTCTTTGCCCAAAGATTGTCTTTATCTCTATGTTGTTTAAGGTCTATTTTGAGAAAATTCTAAGACACAGAGAAATACAGAGTTAAAGTTTAGTTACCAAAATGTCCATGGTAGCTCTGTTGCACTTCTCTCTACAGTCGTGGAATGAATGAACAAATCCATCCTGAGGCTGGGCCTCAGAAGTTGGCATCTATGGGCACTCATTGTGTCTGGAATAGATTCTCCTAAAAACAAAAGAGAACGCAGCCCTTGAATGCTGTGTTTTTTCCGATGCTCTCTTGTTAACCGTGCTAATATATTTTTGGCCTGCTTTCTGTCTCTATGAAGCCCGGAGTCAGGAAACAAGGCCCCAATTTCCTGGTCCCCAGTAGCTGGGGAAGTAATTAATCTACCTCTCTGAAGACAGCTGGGATGGAGATATGGAGCCTCCTTATGCTAAAGATGTGGGGTTTGTATCATGTGTTGCCACTTACCAGGTTTATTTGTTTTATCATGTTGAGAGCTGGGTATAAGGAATCTTTTTCCTTCTTTGGTGGGATATTTCTAGATGTGAGGCACGGGGAGTGACTATATGCATCCCAAACCTTGCAGATAACTAAAGAGTAGACATCGAATGTAGTTCTAAACAACAGTGAGGTTTACCAAGGCAATATGGACATGGAGACATTTCAGAGTCCTCAGAGAATGTTACTGAATCTGATTAGGAAGAAAGGCATCCTTGTCCGACAAAGCCTGGGGACTCCCATGAGATTACTCAGGAGCATCATCACCTAGCCTTTGTTTCAGTGACATCCATAGTCTCAGATGGACAAAAGCCTTGGATGTGAGAGAATTTACGCAACAAAATCCAAGGCTCCTAGAGCTAGCAGATATCAATTCTCCGAGGGAATAATTCTAACTGGATCTTGGGTTTACTGTTTATCCTGACCCCTTCCCAGGCAGATTTTCTAGTCACCTTGATACACACCCTAGCAAGTGCTTGCAAAGGACGAGCCCATGTGAATCTTAGCTTATTGAAACCTCGCTCTGCCTCAGCTGCTCACTCTCTTTGGGGTTGGTGAGCCAATGCCAGAGTGGAGTCTTCTCCCCACAGAATGTTTGTGGCTTCCCTTGTCAGAGAAGGCAAGGAGGCGTTTGGAAGGGACCTCATGAGCTGTGGAGGGTGGTCTACTGTGGTGAAAAGGGGGTTCAGTATGTGTGAGGAGGCCTGAGGTGTGCCGTGTTCTCAGGAATTGAGGTTAGCTGTAGGATTCAGAGGGAGACTTCATCTCTCATAGCTCAGTCAAGAAACACAAGTCTTTTTAAGATATTTCAGCAGAGAAGATTTAATTAGAGACATGGCCGTAGAAGCTGAGAAACTACACAGTAGTTGGTGAGCCATGGCAGAGCTGAACAAGGCAGGAAGCCTCTACCAGCTGAAATATCAGAGGTGAGATTAGCCAATCAGAGGTGAAAGCTGAAATATCAGAGGTGAGATTAGCCAATCAGAGGTGAGAAGCTGGGTACTTAGAAGAACAGGAATCGGGCCAGACTGGCTTTGAGGGAGCTGGGCCTGCACAGAGGGGCCCAGGAGTTGGGGATAGAGTGACTATCCAAGACCACTGAGGCCTCTGTCCATCTCTAGTGTTCTTTGGCTGGCACAAAGGTACCAGAAAGCCATATAGCATGGGAACCTAAGAAGAGCTAAAGAGGGAAAGGGCTCAGACCCAAGAGCTGATGCAATGGTGACCAGTGCAGACACAGGACAAGGAGCTGAGCTGGGGGCTTTTAGCAGATTCGTGCTGCACAGTGTTATTGGGAACCAGAGGAGAGGTACTTCCGGCTGTCCAAAGTTACATCAGAGCATTTGAAGGCACATATCTGGTACTGGGTTCTCCAGTACCACAGTGATAAATAGGGTCTAGCCTTCTGCATAAGAGATGTTCTGGGGAACTTGGGCAGTGCCAGGAACAGCTGAGAAGCTGGTAGGGTCATGGTTGGGGCTCTCACCCTGGCTTTATAGGTTCTCAGACCTACCTGAGGTCAGCACAGGTAACCAGCCTTTCATGGTTAAGGGGCAGCCTGTTATTGTGCTGCTGTTTTATTTCTTGATAACCGTATGCCTCGTTTGGTTGGATTCAAAGATGAGAAGGCACTCCTTAGTGGGAAGTAGATCCACGGGTACAGCATAGCTTGGAGAATCATGGAAACTCAGAGCTGACAGCGTTACAGGAGGCTGTATACCCAGCCCGGGCTCCCGGAAGCAGAATGTTCTGAGATGTACCATGACAAGTGAGAAAGTTGTTTTCAGCCATGATTTGCACAGTAGGGGATGGGTGAGGGAAATGGTCAGGTCACATCACAATTTCTAAATGGAAGCGAGTAGTTTGGGGCCCAACTTTTGGCAAAGCACGTGTGATAATGCCGCTGGCTAGTCAACCGAGTGCATTCCTGGGAGACAGGCAAGGCCTATCTTTACCTTGTATGAGGTCATCCTTCTTGACTCAACAACTGAGTCTTCCCCATTAACAACATTGTGGGAGTTTTTCTGTGTCAAAACAGTTTTCTAGCTGGTTACTCAATTAAGTAGAACGTGCTGGGAACATGTAAACTTGGATGATAGGGTCACATGTACTGTGATGATGACTAATGTATTCAAAGCTTCACAGAATAGTCTCAAGATTGTTGAAAACATCAAATCATCAACAGGCTAATCCAAGAACTCATTGCATGAGATACAGTCTGTGGGAGATTTTGAGTTCTTCATGCTTTCTACAGTTTGATGATCCTGAAATGGTGCCACTACTGTGGTCAAAGCTACTCTTCCTGGCTTTCCTCACTCTTCTCTCAGTTTCTAGTGATTCTTTGAAAGGAAGAAAATTTTTATTCCTATAGTAGCATCTAAGCCACAGTGCCTCGTGCCACCTTGCCACTACATCGGTGGTGTTTTGCAAACTTCAGACCTATTTAAATGATTAGCTAAAGTGGATGGCAACAAATGCCACCTCCAACATGGCAACCTGGGTTGCACAGAATTTCTCAGAAGAAATGTTAAGGCTGAAAGGAAAAGGAGAATCAATAGAAACTTGACTGTATGTTTAGCTCTTCCGACCTGTATTTTGTGATGTTGAGAGCATTGAGAAGCCTACTTCTTTATCTAGCACTGTGTTTATCTGAGTTGTGGGTCTGAGTGACTGATTCTGGCAATTGGTGGGCTCAAAAAACAGTTCATTAATTATACCCTGCCCAACTAGCACTTGGGAATCTGCTTCTGCACTTAGAGAGTAATTTCAATGTATAAACACCATTTAGTGTCATATGTGCTGTACCTGATGGCTCTCTTGGGAGCAGGGTGGATGAGAAGGAGAGGAAAGGCAGGGGGATGAGTACTTTGTCCATGTACAGCAGGTTAGCAGCCACACAGAACTGCTAATGCCCTGTATTTTATTGTTCAAGAAAATGGGAATCATGGCCTTACCCTAATGTAGGAAGTAGGCATTTGCTTTCCAAGCCCATGCTCTTCTTGGGAAAACCCAACTCTGCTGACCGAAGTTGTATGGCTTACCCACAGTACTGACTCTGTGGGCCTTTGAACTCTTTCACTCATTCAACTAGCGTTTAACAGATTCCTCCATACCTTTGCCTGTGTTAGGAGCTGGGGCACAGCACCTAACCTTGTAAACCTCTAACAAGCGCAGGGTTACTGAATAAGTGGTATAATGGGGGGTATCCCAGAATTCTTTGACAACTCAGAGGATGGTTGTCTACCATGGGAGGGGTAGGAATGGGCGTGGTCAGCTACTGGGGCTCATTCTTTGGGTCTCTGATGAGTGCTCTTCCATATATACTGCATGCTGTAAGTTAGAACTTAGCTGTGAACTTTGAGGAAACATCAGCTAAGTTTCTCTCTTCTTTTGTAGATGTTCCTTGCCTTTCCTTCATTTTCTCTGTCTTCCTGCAACAATAGTCTATGAGCAGCGGTCTTCTCAAAGTTTGTCCCTCAAATCAGGGACCAAGACAGGGCACACCCAGGACTTCTGAGAGGCTTGGAGAAAGTAGAGTCTGGAAAAGTCCCAAATTGACATCAAAGAAGAGACAGGGATCCTGAGTGGGCCATGACAGAAACCAGGGTGCAAGGGTAGCAGGACAGAAGTTAGACAGCATTAGGGAGCCTGGAAGTCCAGGAGGTCAGCAGATACAGAGCCTAGAAATGCCTCCCAACAAAACCTCCTGGATACGAAGGCAGCCTCCTGGATGGCCAGGCCAGACAACTCCTCACCCACTTAACTTCTTAACAGGGGTGGCCTGAGAACAGAGCTTTCTAGAGGCCTGCAGGTAGGTACTTGGAAGAGAGGACTTTTGAGGGGTCACTGCAGAAGTCAGAGTAAATCTGACACATGGCTGAATTTAGACCAGGCCATTTGTGGTCTATTTCCTAGTGTGTTGCTCTAAACAGGAAGTCCTGCTAATTTCTACAGGGCTTCGGTTTTGGAGTGAAGCTCAGAATATCGAGGGTGTCTCCTTGACGCTGAGCCAAGGGCTAGCTTTCATCTAGAGTCTCATCAGGGATTGTCTTTCTCTGTTGAAAAAATATTGTAGGAGGTGGCATTTGTTCGGGCACATGAAATCAGCCATGGATGGAGGGCTGTTTCCGAGGCTTTGGCAAGAGCAGGCAAAAGCCTTTCAACACTAGCCTGAGGAGTCTTATGAGTCTGGTTACAGTTTTGATTAAAGTAGGGATAGGAGGACTAAACTCAGCATTAAGAGCTGTGGTTTTAATCCTGAGAGAGGTACAGTTAGTTGAAAAAATCAGTATAGCCTTTAATCTATCTGTGAGGTGCATCCTCTGACATTTTGAACAGGTACTATGAATTGAACTTCCATTTCTGGTCTCATTTTTACAAAGCCTTGTAGATGAGGAGAAGTAACTATGAGACATGGATTTATATACTTTCATCCAAATGTTGTTAGATAATATTAGATATCTGCCTTATGTGTGTTTGTGTGTAGGTTTCCAGGGCGGTCATAAGTGATCCTTAGATTCCCAGGAGCTGGAGTTACAGATGATGGTGAGCTACTTGATGTGAATACTGGGAACCAAACTCTGGTCCTTTGAAGGAGCGACAATGTGCTCTTAACCACGGATCCACCTTTCCAGCTCTTGTAATTATTTTATAAATACAATTAGGAATAGCTATTTTCCGAGAGAAAATTTCCAACCATTGAAAACAAGACTTAATTTTTAAAAATCTTATGTGTTTCTATTTGAAAGATTCTTTTTCAATTATTATTTTAATGACACTCTAATTCTAACTCTCCTCATGATTGTCACTCTGTGGATGTTATGACTTTTACATCTGGTGTTCTGTTTAAAAATGTCTTTACAAAATAAAAAAATATTTATTGTTTGTTTATTTATGTGTAGGTACTTCTTGGGGACACTTGAGGTCAGAGGACAACTTTGGGGAGTCTCTTCTTCCATCATGTGGGTCCAAGGGATCAAATACTGGTCATCAGTGTAGGCAGCAAGCACCTTTACACACTGAGGGATCTTGTTGACCTTTAAAATGTCTTTAAAAATTTAATTGTGGCATTTATGTTAGTAACATAAAACTTACTGCTTAGTTCCAGTGTGGCTTCACCTTGCTGAGCCAGGGACCTGTTCCCATTTATCCCCAACTCCCCAAAGTCCCTCCTCTTCAGCTGCAGCAGCCTCTACTTTACATTTTATTTCCGTGTGTTTGACTTATCTAGCTATCTCGTATAAGTGGATCATAACCATATTTGTTGTTCTGTGACTGGCTCATTTCACTTAGCATAATGTCCTCATGTGTTTGGTGTTTTGGTCTTTAAAATACCATTTCCTCTTAACACCCGAGGGCTAACCCATTTAAACTCTGCAAAGGTCACCAGTGGAATTTTTCACCCCCTAAGCCCGGAAATGTTAAAGATGAACATGTGTCTGAGAAAAACACCACGTTGCTCACAGCGGAGCGGAACATCGCAGGGGTGAAAAAGCGAACGCACTGCAGCCTCCGCGGTGAAGAAGAGGGTCCTGTTAAGTGGCACCATCTGGGCACCTCCTGCATAGCAGGGCGCGGAGCCACAGGCACGAAGCCAAGGGCAGGGGACGCTCTGCAGATGTGCCCCGCTCACACTGGTGCCAGCGGTCATGCTGCTCTCCCAGGGCTGTGGCAACAGCTGCTGGTGGAGTGGGGCTGGCAGTGGCTCTGGAGGGAGGCATGTACCGGCCCGGTGCCAGAGCTGCTGTGGAACCGAAGACTGGACAAGAATGGAGGGCGCCATAACAGCCCCAGACCTCTGTGCATACCTCTCAAACAGTGTCTCCCTGCCATTGTGTTGAGTCTCTCTTTTCTTTCTCTGTCTCCTGTTGACTAGACAGGGCCCACACTAGGCAGCTACTCAGTCATGTCACACAAAGGATGGAACAATGTGGGGGTGGGGCTGGCTGGGGAAACAGTTTTTACAAGCTCCTAGGGAGTGTTCTTATGTCCCAGCAGCAAGGCAAATAATCTCTGAGAACCGTGACACCATCTTTTTCAAAGAAATGTGATTTGCTGATGCCAATAACATGGATTTCCCATCCCAAAGAGCCAATGTTTTCTCGTTATTTATCAAATCTTTTACACTCTGATGACTAATGAAAAACTCTATGGCAATTTGTTACTGTGTTGGCATTGTCTGACATCAGAAACGACACTGGAACACAGGGGCAATCAGTTACAATTGCATTCAAAGTTTACTCTCTCCCCTGGGAGCATATACACTCACATATCAATAGGGGCTGATAACCATTATATGTGCAGCCTTTATAAATGATCTATGCAGAACTTGCCACCTGAAAACACCACGTTGCCATCCATCAGCTCATTGGGGCGTCACGAGAGTGTTTGTGATATCCCTTCAGTTGAAAAGAAAGAGACTTAAAGGGAATATTTCAACTAAGGCCATATAGCGAGTCAATTGAAGTGAAAATATAAGTCTCCTGAGCCTTAAACCAGAGCTCCTTCCCCTGAGCCATGCTTGTGAAGAGCATGTCAGAATCAGGGAAGAGATGTGAGACATGATGTAGCTTTTTTTCCCCCTGCTGGGCTGCATTTCCTGTCTGCAGCCCAGGCAACACAGAAATGTGAAATCAGTGCTTCCTTGAAAATCAATAGGGTCATCTTATCAGGCCAAAGTATATAAAATTGGCATTTAAAAATTAAGATGTTCAATTATCAACAACTCGATATATTTCTAGCTAATTGCTCTCCCCGGCTTCATGCTGGGCACACTTCCCACATAGCTGCAAACTGGCCTTTTCTTTGGTTTAATTTGGCTGGTTTCTTCATTTTCAATTTTGCTGCCCCTTGGTCTGAATCTGCCGGTGACCTCAGATCATTGTTTTAGCAGCCTCCATAACTAATTGAGCCAATTGCAGAGGCAGCTGGCCAAACTTTGCAATTAACTCCAAACCTAATCACTCAGGGTGATACAAATATGACTCACAGATGAAGAGTTTGCAAGAATTTTCAACAGGTCTAGCCTGTTCTGGTTCTGCAGGAAAAGGAATTCTATTAGTATTCCTCTGTTTATCTGACCTGAATAATGTGTGCTGGGGAGTGGGACACTTCTGAAGTTGTTACAGGGGGTCTTAGGAACTCAGTGGGGTATCTTGGCTGAGAGCTAGGTGTGAGGGATGGGCTACTAAAGTGACCAAAGACATATTTATTAGCGTCAATCATTCATTTTCGCCATGCGGCAGAAGCTCGTGTCTTGCTCCACCAGCCTGGCTTCCACCATCTGGACTGAAGTCAGGGTATGCTCACCAGAAAGCAGGAATGGACAAGCTCCAAGTGAGGGCTGCTTGGCAGAAGGGCTGGGGGCTGCCTGGCAGAAGGGCCTCAGCCACCACTGCAAGATGGTAGAGCCGCCTGCTTCCTGCAGATGGTTGAGAAATGAGGACAGTGCCCTCTTTCTGTGCTTTCTGGTTACATGATATTTTTGTGAACCACTTGATGTGGGGCCTGAAAATATATCAAACTGGGAGCCCTCTGGTACTGCTAACTTGGAAATTGTCCTTGAGGTTTGTCTCAGTGATCTTGCTCTGAAGTGGGGACTTGATTTCCATTTGCACTCTAAGCAGAGGGAATTCACAGAAGGCCTGGACAGAAAACCAGCATCTCTCGGAAAGATAGCAGAACCCCAGGCTAACATTGCAAAAAACATTACAGAGATAGCTGGCCAGGGTTCTGGTGAGAATTTTGGAAAGCATGTGGGAGGGATGCAAAGTATTCCTGAAATCAGTGAGAAGACAGAGCAGTGGGAAGCCAGCCCTGTGGAAAAAAAGAAAACCCAACCTCAAGTTGTGGCCTTTGCTGATTTTCATGGTGTAAAAATAATCCCATTGTGGCCAATTTTGAAGTGCCTTAATTTAACAACTGGCTTGCAGAATTTCTGGGTGTTTGATAATCTCTGCAGAGCGCGTGTCAGCTGATTCCTGAGTGTACTATCTCAGGGGCTCCAACATTGAAACGGGGCAAATGCACCACACAAGTTAAAATATAAGGATTTGGCCCAGAAGTGAATATCTCTGGGAGGCCCAGGCCCCATCCTCTCCTCTCTCAACCCATTTATATGTGGCTGGCTCTCCCAGCCCCGGAGATCAAGGTCCAGCTACCCTGACTGGAAACACCGTGCTCTCAGTCACTGCTCTAAAAGCACCCAGAGCCTGTGTCTTTCTGGAAACTACTCTGGCCTCGCTGCTGCAAACGTCACACGGTACCTGTCGTAAGAGCGGGTGCGGCTGCCTGCTGTAACTGGGCAGGCAGAGCGACTGGAGGGCCACACTGCTGGGCTGAGGGTGGGTCTGTCCCTGTGCAAGGAGGGTTTTACATCCAGAAGTGGGCCCAAGAATACTGTAGAACAGATGCCCAATAGAGTAGCAACTCAGTTCACCCGTTAGGAAGGTGGAATCCAGCGTATAGACTGTGTGGCTTTCTAGGACTATGAGATGGGCTTATGCCATGAGAAATTCCTGTGACTGCAACTGGAAGAATTCAGTGGCCAATAATAAAGTCTTCTTCCAGGCATGCAAGGTGTAGGACTATATCTGCATTTTGACCAACATGCTTTCGTAACATTTTTAAATTTTATATGTACGGGTGTTTTGCTTGTATGTTTGTGCACTACATATGTACAATGCCCATAGAGGTCAGAAGAAGGCATCAGTTTCCCCTGGAACTAGAGTTACAGAAGGTTGTGAGCTTCAGTGTGAGTGCTGGGACTCAAACCTAGGTCCTCTGGAAGAAAAGGAAGTGTTCTGAACTGCCAAGCTATCTCTCCAGCCCCCATCCCCCACTTTGAAATCTGGACCTCAAATTTCTTATGTGCAAAAAATGCAGGGCAGAAATGAACTAGTGTTACGCATGGTTTTCTCTGCTGTGCTTCCCAGATGCCCATGGCTCTCACTTCTCCACACTGTTCTGAGAGTCCCAGTTCCTTTATCATTTACCTGCTGGTTTTCGTACTTCTGGGACACTTAATGTCCCACCGAGCATCATTATTTAGCTGTGCTAAATAATATATATATATATATATATATATATATATATATATATATATATATATATATACAAACTTAGGGAGACCGTAGATTACACTAGGAGTTGGTTGTGAGGCTTCTTTGAGATCTTTGCTGTTCTAGGCTGTATGGTCTGGCAGAGAACAATGCCCATGGGGCCCCCAGCTAACTGCAAATCTGTTCTCCCCAAGGAACACTGCATTGTCTCCTAGGGCTGTCATGGCAAGGTGCTATAAGCCAGTTGGCTCAGAACAACAGATACTTATTTGTTTTTATTTTTATTTTTTATAGTTTTGGAGGCTGGAAGTCCAAATTCAAGGGTTGAAGGGCTTTCTTCCTGGTATCGCCAGGAATCGCTGGGGCTCATTGGAGTGTAGAAGTATCATTCCCGCCCCCCTCCCCCGCCCTGTCTCTCTCTGCTCATTGCCCCATGGGGTCCTCCTCTGTGTTTCTGTCTCTTTCTTCTTATAGGGACAGTAATTGTGCTGGGTTAGAGCCCTGGGAAAGCGAGTTTTGTAATTGGGATTTATTAATTAAGTTCAGACTGAGTATCCCTTATCTAAAATGCTTGGGACTAGAAGTGTTTCAGGTTTCTGATTTCTAAAAACTTTTGGAGAGTTGGAGCGATGGTTCAGTGCTTAAGAGCTGCTCTTCCAGAGGACCTGGGTTTGATTTCCAGCACCCACATGGTCACTCATAACCACCTGTCCTAGGGGCTCCAGTGCCTCCTTCTGGCTTCCATAGGCACTGCACACATGTGCTGCACATACGTACATGAAGGCAAAATGCCCATACACGTAAAATAAATAAATATTATTTAAAATGATAAACATCTTGGAAAATTTGTGTGCTCATAATGAGATATCTCGAGGCAGGGACCCAGTACAAGCAAAAGCATTTATGTTTCATGCTTATCTTTTACCCAAATCCTGAAGGTTATTTTATACAATACTTCCAATGTGCTTGTATTCTGATTGTAACTTCTCTGATATGAAAACTTCTATTCATGGTGTCATATTGGTACCCACAACATTTCAGATTTTGGAGCATTTTAGATTTCAAAGATTTGGATTAGAAATATTCCAAACCATTAAGTCAGGGGTTCTTTTCCTGATGTCAAAGGTGCTTGACTTTAGAGGAGAAGAAAATGCAATTTATACAAATCTTTAAAAACAGCATTCCTTCATTATGAAGGAATAAGCCATGAAAATATTAGGACATATGTGGCTTTGTTACAGACAGAAGTCTCAGCTGTTTTCATCTCACAGTGTTAATGAGGAAACACAAAAATCACTGTAGCACAAATCTGTCTTAATACTTCAGTAGGTGTGTTCCAACATCACTGGTCTCCTTTGCAATCTTTTGTGTTTTCTTTTATGCATTTGAAAATCATATTCTGAAGAAGTGTCCGGCTCCAACAGTCCAAATGCCTGTTCATGGCTCAAAAAGGGGAAGAGCCGCCGTTCCCAGTTACGGCCCCTGACGGCTAAAGTCCTCAGCTTCCTAGGGTGGGGTTTACCCTGCCATGAATAGTTTCTCCATTTTTCACAATTAAAATATGATTAATAAATAAACCAAACACAGATACAGTTGTGTGTCACTTAATGACAAGGACACATCCTGAGAAATGCATCCTTAGGCTACTTGGTAGCTGTGTGAACATCATAGATTTATGCACACAGATTAAGACAGCATGACATATGGAGGCAATAAATACCATCATATGAGAACACTGTAGGATATGAGATCTATCATTGACTAAAATACTTCACTTGTAAGTTAAGTGCTCAATCAGGCAAAATGTAACTATAAGTTTCATATAGGCACAATGAGTTATCTACTATAATAAACTGTTCAATGGCCACTTTGTATTCTTTATCAGTATCAAGCAAAGTTGTGTCTACAAAGGAGAGTATGATTTGGAAATTGTGTGACAATGAGTATATGAATGATTTGCTAGAAAATATGTTCTTCTTTGAATATGTTTACATGTATCAAGGAGCTTAGTGTATTTTTTAAAATGGGGTTTTCCTGAGACTGAGGAGGTTCTGAGGATACATGGCTTGTCCTGGGACAACCATGAAGTCCTGAGAAAATCCGGATGGTTCAGACACCTGGTTTAAATCTCTCAGCTTTATGAATGATTACACTGGCAATCATAGTAACCAAAGGCTCCACAGAAAGTGTGGCCCTCCCAAGAGCAGTTTGGCCTCTTGAAAGTGGAGTTCCAGCCTGGTTCGTCACTGAACTGACATGCCGCAGGCACCTGCCTCGATCTTCTAAACTCCACGTTCCTACTTGTTAAAGAGGAGGCTCCGTGAGTATACTGCCTCTCTTGGGCTCTGTGGAGATTCTGGTGAGATGGGGACACGCCCAATGTGAACTGCAAACACATTGGATGTTCATAGCCATAGAAGGAGGCCGAGTCTCCTGAGGCAGGTTCAGAGTGGTATACATTCATCACATCACCTTGCATTGCTAGAAGACAACTGTCCATTAGTTCCTCCCTCATGGAAGCAAAGACCAATGCCCCCTTTGCTAAACGTCCAGCCAGGTCACAGGAAGCAGGTCTGAACAGCCTAGAGTATCCCATTTGCCCTCCTTTCTCAGTGTCCCCCTGTGTCCTTGTCCTGGGTCCTGTCTTCTCTTTGGCCATGCTGCCTTTCACACGCCCCATTCTCTAGGCATGAAATTGCTTCCACTCTCTCTCTCACAATGCTCACCGTTAGGCATTCCTCCCAGGGCAGGGGTCTCCATCCATAGCTGCTCATTGGAACCACTAGGGAAAATGTTTATTGTCCTGATGCAGGGATCCAATGCAGGGACCCCCCCACCCCATGATAACATTAAAACCTCTGGAAGGCCTAGCCAGCAGTGTTTTATACACCCATTAATTATAACATGCACCTCAAAAAGACCATTGTGTTGCCTGAAAGTTAATCTAAAAAAGTGAGCCAGTGACTGATTCTGTTGTCTCATCGAGGGATCCTCTTGCTATATCTTACTCATCTTACATCTTTGTTACACGGGTAGACAATGTTTCTTCCAGATTGCATGGGTTATTGAATGAAAATTACAATGAAAGGTATGGGATGCCTCTCTATGAGTTATTGGTTACGTAGGCCCTAGGGTTGTCTAAAACAACACTAACGGTCACCATTGTTCTCGATTACCCTCAATCACTACATTGTAGGACCCTATTGCTGAAGATACCACCCACTTTGGCATAGAGAAACCAATCTCAAACCTCCTCCCTGCCGGCAAGCTTCTGTAATAGCGGAAGGTGCTATCGAGGCTGCTGGGGGATAAAAGGCATCAATGGTCTTACTCAACACTGTACTGCATGCTGTGATACTCATCTGCCAGGGAAGGTATTTCACTCATTCTCTGGTGGCACAACTCTTGATGAGGTCACTAAGTACTTTCTGGTTAGATGTGAAGCCTACTTCACAAAAAGAAACGTCATGCCTAGTACTGTAAGCCTCACCAAAAGCCAGTGGTTCAGCAGGTCACAGGCCCGAGGGTAGAACCTATTATTGTTATTTTGCTAACTGGTCATGTTGTTGGTGCCTCTGAATGGCTATGTTCATACCCATAGACCTGGGCTGCTGTCATTCTTGGTCAGAGAAGCTTCTTTTTGCTATGGGCAAGCAGTCAATGCAGAGATGCGTAACTGAGAATAAGAGACTGAGAGCTCAGTACTAAACAGCACATCTGTATGAAACTCCCAGCCCCAGGCTCAGGGAACATCAAGGAAGGGAAGATGGAAAGGATATATGAGCTAAAGGATGGGTGGGAAGTTGTGAAGTGCTTTCTTCAGTACGTGGCATGGCTATTGCACTCATGAGTCCCCAGCAGCTGTGGTTACCTACACATGACCTGTACGAGACCAAGCCAGTCAAAATTCCAGCATAGATGGGGTAGATGATCTCTGTCTCTACCCCTTGCTGAGTGGCTATTGATAGTTGGAGAGGGATAATCACTTTTCTGGGGGAGGGGTATGTCCACTGATAGAATTCCCATGTTCCAATGGATACCTTACCCACAGGCACACATGGCAGCACTGATTGGATTTAGATTGAAAAAAAAAAACATGAAACTGGAATGGAGATATATTGAGGGGTGTGTGAGGGAATAGGAGAGGGGTTGGGGGGGTAAATATGGTCATATTTAATTGGATACATGTATGAAATTTTCAAGAATGAATAAAAGATTTTTTTAAATGCAATGTTTCATAGATGTTCCTGTGCATTCATTCTGTCTAAGCCCACAATCTTGGCTCCATCCATCTTGAGATGTTCCTTGTGGGTGTAACCACCCCCAACTGCCTCTGAGAACTCTGAGGCTCAGCTAGGTTCCCAGCAGCACAGGGAAGAAGCAATGTGTTTAAAATGGAAGCCAGGTCCACTTCCTCCCAAGCCTGGTGCAGTGCCTACAAATGCACACGGAGATCTCCTGGAAGACACCATGACATCCCCGCCAGGCTGCAGTCAGGGGGATACCTGCCATCTACCTCAGAATTCTGCTATTTCCGGCTGGGGCTTCTTGAGGTGGGAGAGGAAATGGGACTTTCCTGCCTCCTCCTCATCTCATAGTAGCAGCCTCCACACTCTGTACATCCTCAGGGATGCTGGAGGCTCACAATCTTGCAGCTCATAGGAGCATGCAATTCCCAAGATCCTTTGCAGTGCAGTTTTGTGCATTCTGCAGCCTAAGCTTCACATCTAGGCTGAATGGGCACTCACATCTATCTGGCTCAGAACACAGGATTTTCCCAAGAAGGCCTCAACTGGTTGGGTCTTAGACAGCTTATATCTTGATGAGATTGGAAAAGCTCTGCAGAAAAGAACACCATGTTGAATCTACTCATCAGATCCCCAAATTCCCACCTTTGGAGAACCTTTCCTTTGCCACACTGTCACATCCTTAGGAGCTCTACTCCCTAGTATTTATAGCTTGTGAAGGTTTGTCCATGTGCCCATCATCTAACATTACCCTCTTTGGAGTTTTGTGAGGGAACTTGGAGTGCTCTCAGGTCTGGCGACCTAGCTGTGGGCTCTGGGAAAAATTGTTTCCTTTCCTGAGTGTCAGTGTTCTTGTTAATGAAATGAAGATTTTAATCTTTTCACATATTTCTACAGAAACTTGCTGGGATCATGTAAGTTAGTAGGTAAGAAATTGATGTTTGTACAGAAAAGCCTGTTTGATGACACAGAAGCTCGTTTCATTACTGCAGCTAGGGAAGACATGTGTTGGTCTGTTTTCCAACCTGGCAGCTTGCTGAGAGCAAAGGGTACCACCAGTATGCCAGTTAGAAGAGATGCAGTCCATGGAGGTCAGGTGGAACTGGGTTGTTGATATAGGAAGCTCATGATATCCTGAGGCTGCCCCTGAAGAAGATAGTCAAATTAAGGAGGAAAGAAAATTAAATGGGAATAGAAGATAACATCATTCATTGTTAATTTTATCAGGGGCCAGTTTAGTTGACCACTGACAGGCAATAAAGAAACAGAAAACCACATATAAGCCACTCTGTGTGACTGTGGGAGTCCATGGGAGACCAGCTCCCACCTGCTCCCACCTTTCGAAGGGTTCTTGCAGGGAGGAGAGAGGAATGAGGAAGTATAAGATAGAAAGATAGAAGGGGAAGATAAGAAAGACAGAGACACAGGATAGCTTTGGGAGGGCCCTGGGTCAATACCCAGTCGCCTCAAGGTTTATTCCAAAGGGCTTTCTATACAATGCCAAGGGGAGAAGCAAAAGATAATCCCCCTTTCAAGATCAAAGCACAATGTACAGCCAAGTGTAGGCCCTTTAAAACACCTGGTAACCACACCTATGGTCATATCATCCCATTATGCAGCCCTGCTGGGTAAAGCAAGCTCAGATTCTCTGACCTTGAGTAACTTGGGCTTCCACAATTGACCAGCGGGTAGGGAAAGTGCCACTGGAGACACTGAGGGAGAACAAAGAAAGACTTGTGTGCAACTGAGCCCAGCCTCCTTGGTTGGACTGACGGGGTGTCAGCAGGAACCTAGGGAGAGTTTGCAGAACCAAGAGAGGCATCAGGGCATCCATAATGTCCAGCCCTCAGGCACGTGAAATCAGCCTGGGAGAGGGCCAAAACACCTTGTTCTTTGGGGGTCATCTTTCCTGTCTAATGGCAGGGGTTGGGAGACTTGCCCCTACAGGTGACTCTTGTGCAGGGCTGTTCTGCACCTGGGCACTGGTTTTCTTTCTCTGGTGTAACTACCATAAAGCACATCACTTCCCTGGGCCACTTCACTCTCTGGTAAATTGATGAAGTTGGCTTAGTGACCTCTAAAATCTCTTTCATCTTAGCCTGAATCATAAATCATTTATTTATGATCCAAACTAGTTTCTACATCTATACAGTATATATGCATATATCGCTGAAGTCTGGGGAACAGTGACTTATGTTTTGAGACCTTAGCACACTCACATAAAAAGCAGTGTTGGAGTATGGCATTTCTCAAAATTTAAACAGAATTATCATAAAATCTGGCAATTCTACTTCTGTGTAACACACACACACACACACACACACACACACACACACACACATACACACACACACATTCAAAGCAGGACTCCGTCTGAAAATTGCATATTCTTGTTCACAGAAGCTATATTCATAGCACCCCAAAAGTGGTGAGGTAAGAACTTTTCCTAGGGAGATGAAGAGAAGTTTCTTCATTCTAGGTAGGGAACAAAGGACGACCAAAGAAACAATTCTACTCAACTCTATCTTGGTGAAACTATAGTTTAAGCAGTGCTGCTTGCAGAAGCAGAGATCAGTGGTTACGTATAGGAACACAGACAACTTGTGGGTGGCCATACCAATAAAGGAAAAAAAAACCCTCTTCTCTAGCAGTCATTAACTGTATATAAATCCTTGGGGAGGGGTTGGGCCTTATTATCCCTTTCTTTTCTCCATGGCAGAATATTAATGGGTCCAATTTTGTACAGGTCTCCTAATATTTAGAGTTTCAGACAATTCTAGAGGGCAGTGGCTTTGCCATCCCTGGAGGACAACATTCTGCAATAGATTGGAGTAATCCATGATTCCATTAAAGAGGCTGGGTAAAGACAATGGAGTGTGTGCACACAACAGCATATGCAGCCTTAAAAAAGGAAGAAGTTCTGACATGGTATAGCATGGACCATTCTTGAAAGCTTTATTCTAAGCAAAACAAGTCAGACACAAAAGGACAAATACTGATTAGCTCAACTTCTGTGAGCTGTCAGATTTCTAGAGGCAAGAAATAGAATAGTGGTGCACAGGGCAGGGAAGGGAAGGGGGAGTTACTGTTTAAGGGGTGTGAAGTTTGAGCTTGAGGAGACAGAAATGTTCTGGGTGGTGGCAATGGCTGCACAAAAATGTGAATTCATCATTTAAGTGTAGACTTAAAAAATTAACAGGGTAAATGTTATGTTAGGTGTACTGGTGCCAGGTTTGGGATGCTCGCCTTCAGGTTGTTGGTCAAAGGGTTCCAAGAGCCCTCTCAAACAATATGATTGCCTGCCAGAAGCTGATGGTCACAGGGCATGGAAAAATCAAGATGACACTAACCTGGAAGCATCTTCCCTGCTGGCTGGCTTCATAGTGCTAGAAGGAGCTATGCAGGCTGCTGTGGGAGAATAGTAATCAACTGTCTTATCCAGCTGTGAGCACTGAGAGCTACGCTAACAACCAACTTAGCAATACATGCTTAGTTAGTGCAATAGTGGCCTGAATGTTATGGGGGTAACCAGCTGCTTTCTGATTGGCTTTATGAGCCACTCCAAAACTCATACCTGCTACTGTTAATTACATCAAAAATATGTGGTTGGGCAAGTCAGATGCTTTAGAGGAGACCTACTACCATTAGTGTTGCTAAATGGATGCAGTATCAAATTGCTTTCTAAATACTTATTTTTATATCCAGAGTAATGCAGCTCCCAACCCTTATCAGAGAAGCTTCTTTTTGCAGTACACAGTGCTTACTATAGAGACCCATAACTGGTGAAACTGCAGAGAACAAGAGACTTTGGACTGCTCAACTCTAAATAAGACATCTGCATCCCAGTGCATGCCCCCCATCACAGCGATCATTATATATAAGGAGGCAGAAAGACTGTGAGAGACAGAGGTAGAGGACGACTGTGAGTCATTTTTTCCCCAGACATGAAAGGCCTATTGTGCACCTGCATGTATAATGGCTGTAGCTACATGTACAAAAACTACACAAGATCAAGTCATAAAAAATTCCAATATGGGTAGGAAAAGGGACTTAAAACACTCTACCTGTAGCTGAAGTTATTGGTAGTTGATGGCTGCTGGGGAAGGGAGAATCAGTTTTCTTCAGGGATGTGGCCCTATGTAGGTGTCCCATGCAACTGTGGATGGCCCTACACCAATGTGCATGTGACCAGCACCTATTTGAGCTCAATGGTTAAAAAAAAAGACTACATGAAGTTAGGATGGAGGTATGATGGTGGGTTCTGGGAGGAATGGATTTGGTCAAGACACATTGCATATTTGTATGAAATTCCCAAAGAATAAATTAATAATATATTAAAGAAGCAAACACTGGAACTTTTATAGATACCAGTATTTTAAATTTGGTCCACAAAATAAGGCTGGTAAAGCATTATTTGCACTAGCTTGTAACTCTTTTATATGAGTAAAGCCGATCATTAAATACTTCATTTAAACATTAAAGTGAGGAATTGCTAAACATAATTATTCTCCAGTTTAGCTCAAAACATCCAAGTGCATTTGTTCAATTTTTGGCTATTTCTCTTTGTAGCTAGGCTTGCCAAGTAGACTTAAACATGGTTTCCAACGCACAATTTTGCAAGTAAGTCAGATGTGGTGGTGTACAACTTTAATCCCAGAATTCGAGAGGTTAAGGCTGGAGGTTCAAGTATTCAAGGCTAGCCTAGGCTATGTAGGCAGGACCCATTTAGAAGAAGAAAAAAGTTGATAAAGAGAACTTGTAATATCTCTTGGTGATATATACCTTGGGGGTTGTGGGGGAGGGTGGATTTGTCATTGGGAAGGTCACAGGGAATTTCTGGGTACTAGCAATGAGCTGTCATAAAAGGCTACAAGGTCATTTTCTAATTATTCATTTAGATCTTTCTATCTGGTGTTCATGTGAATATATGTAAATTTAATTGGAATAATTAACACTCAACATGAGAAGAGAAATACATAGGTATGACTGTGAGTAGCTCCCTTCTGCCTGGGTTCCCAAGAGCCTTGCAGGGTGTTTTCTGGGGATCCTGGGGGTAGTGGTTAATCTGGCAAAAAGTCAGAAGCTGGTCAGATGAGAAGGAGGAGTGTCTGGAGAGCATGATAAAAATAAAATATCGATATATTAAAGCCAAGAATAGAAGTTCTGAGAAGTTATAATAGCAATTCTTTTTCATTTTCCATTGTTTATTTCCTAAACCACAATGTGACAAATCTTATGCATTTTCCTCCTCTGGGTGACAGTTTGGTTCAGTTATTTCTCTGGCCTAGTCTTTGCTTTGGGGAGAAAATGAACATTTTCTAGGTATTTGTGGGTGTAATTTGAATGAAGGCAGAGAAAGAAATTGGATTCAGAAATAATCTTATTGCAATATATAAAGCATAATATAAGAAAGTATACTCACAAAATATCCGAGTAGCCTATTTCCAAAATGATTCCAGGAAACCTGGACGCACTCCCACAGAAATCTGAGCTGCTTGCAAAAGAGAGACAAAGGACTCTGTACTGGGGGTGCGAGGGACAAAATGGATGCTGACCACCTTGTAGAAAAGGTGCCACAGGCAAGTGTGAGCCTGGCTAGAGCTAGACCGAAGGATCCCCTCCAGCTTACCCCAAGACCTGGAAGACATGGCTGAAGGAGAGTTTCGTTACCACTGCAAACAGCAGGGTTGTTGACCATCTTCAACGGTGAACCGTTGGGCAGAGGAACCAGTTCACAGCCCTTCCCACTGTGGTCTCATACTTTAGAAAGGGGTGAATGGAGTCAAGCGCATTGTTGCTATGTGAAATTGGTCTCATTGAAGGAAAGGATCCATCTGCAGGGCCTGGCCTCACAGCACTGATGTGGGTGGTCCCCAGGGTGAGGTGTTGCCCATTAACTTCTAGGTATTATTGACATTGCTGGTTCAGGACCACACTGAGCAGACAGATAGCAGGTCTCCTGACTCCTACTAACACAACCAGCCTTGATGTTGCCAGACTGTAGAATCCATGCTCCCTTTCTGTCTCCAGGCCCAGGTGTCTCTGAATAGAAGAGATGGGTGGACTTCTTTGCCTGTGTGCTGGGGATCCCTCTAAAGCTTCAATGGGGAGAAATGGAAGACCTCATTATGATCCATTATGACCTGTTGTATACTCATTCCTGGCTTGCTTGCTTATGTACTGTGTAGGGCCAGGTTCAACAGACTGCGGCACATTGGGCAACCTTGCTTTCTCAACATGTCTTGTAAACAAACCAGAACACAGCCAGGCCTCCTCTTTAACATACAGTGTGTGGCCACTCCTGCACCCCAGTGGGCAAGCTGAACACTCTCAACATGTGGCCTGGAAACCTAAACTATCTGCTCTCTGGCCATTTACAGACACATTTGATGACTCCCGACAAAGAGCACCAGTTGCTCCACTAGTCACACCTGGGGATGCACTAACACATTTATAACAATATTATTGGTTCTCACATTTAGAACATAGGAGGGAAAAGGTTGTGCACATGAAATTTCAGTGGAAGCTGCCAGTTTCCTGCTTCCACGTGGCCTCCTCCCCCACACCCAACATCCTTATTGTCATCAATGTCTCCTCCAAAGAGCGGGTGTTTCTTGAATCCTGTTTCGGGTTCTGTTCTGAGTGTTACATACACTAATCCATTTAATATTCACAACAACCTTACGAGGTAGGAATTATTTTCTCTTTGTTCCAGGTTGAAGGATTACGTGGCACACATTCCTGAGGTCACATGACTTGTGAATATTTGCCATGCCAGGCGCTGAGCACTTTCACGCACACGCTCTCCCATGCAGTCATCACAGGAGTGACCACACGTTCCCAGCCCGCTCACTTCACAGGTTAGGAGACTGCTGCTCCAAGGGTGAAGTGACTGGCCAGCAGTCAGCAGGCGTGGAGCCAGGACTCCTGGTGGGCCTCTGTGCTCTTCCCCAAGCGCCCAACCTTCTGCAGGCTAATAGGCACTGCTACCTTGTACTAACAGTTCATTCCCTCAATTCCAGCCGGCTTGCCTGGATCTTAGAGTTGACTGATGAATCAGGGACCTACTTCTTCCCCCAGTAACCAGGGACAACTCCTCCACTACATTTCTGTCAATAGATGTTCATTGGGTTAAATTATTCCCAGCATCCAATGGAGTCCAAGGAGCTTTGGGGTTCAGAGAGTGAGACGTTCTCAGGGGTGTGCTATAGTTCGGATCAGAAGTGTCCCTCAAAGCCCTCAAGGTCTTGGGGTTATTTAGAAGTGGTGGGATCTTTTGAGTAGACTCTGGAAGAAGGAAATCAGGTCACTGGGGGTGTTCTCAAAGGGTCTTGGCTCCTCTTTTTCCTGTCTCTGGCTGCCGGGAGGCAAATGGACCTCCTCCACCGGCTCTTCTGCCAGATCGGCTATGTTTCAGTGGGCTAAACTAACAGCTACATGCTGCTGTTAACTGAATCTTTGAAACTATGAGCCAAAGTAAACCCTTTCTCCTTAAAAGTTGACTTATCTCAGACATCTGCTACACAGATAGAAAGATGGCTAAGCTGGGATTATTTCAGACAGGGAAATGAGAGAAGCCTTCCTAAAAGGGGAGAAATCCAAGCTAAGCTAAGCCTGAAGAACAAATAAGTTAGACACAGCACTGGATTTGAGAAAGAAGCCTGTGAAAACACCAGGCAGAAAGGATGAAGCACATTTGGTGAGTGTGTGTGGGGGGAATGTGGATTTCACTGTGGAAGATTAGGGGGAGAGCATTAAATGAGGCCACTACCTGCCTGCACCAGGGACAAAGTATTTTGTTTCATCAGCCATGAGGAAGATGGATGGCTTTGAAATAGAGATGTGCCTAGTAGGCCCAAGATCACTCTCTGGTCATTCATAGACTGGGTTGGACGAAAGAGTGTTAAAGGCTGGCATGGGAGGTCTAGGCAGAAGGTTGAGAGCTGGACATACAGAGATAGTTGAGTGAATTAAAGGCACAGGGCATCTCAGCTCAAAGGAGTACTAAAAAGCAGGTGTCCGCTGCTGAGCAGAGGGAGGCTTGCAGGTGGGAGAGGAGCTAGATTTCCCAGATCCGAGGACAGGGACAAAGAGATGCCATCCATAGCAAAGGGCGCCAACAGTGGTGGCGATGAGCTGTTTTCCCCTGGCTAGTGTTGAGGGGTAGGTGGGACTTCTAGGTGGAACCATCCCACAGCTAGCTGAAAACTGGAGTCTGGGAAAGAGGGTGCGGCTGGAGCAAAGGCCTGAGAGGGAGCCCAGGACACGGTCCAAAGGGGAGGAGTGTAGAACAGGTGACAGGGGAGACAAAATTTGGAAGAAAGAAAACAAAGATGCCATGAAACAGGTTAAAAGGACCACACGAAATCTCATCCCATTGTAGACACAGAAACTGGTTATGGGCCCTGTTCTCTTAACTCTACAATTCCCACAGCCAGCGGCACTTGAACCCCATGCCAGACCTCTGTTTTTTTGAGAGAACCTAGCATTTTTAATTTTAAGTGGATCTAGGAATTTCACTTTCCTGTTAAACAAGCTTCTGTTATATTGTCTTTGCTATAGGGTGTAACTAAAACCTGTAAGAGATGTGGGGAAAATGTATGTAAGTACGTATGACTAGAATTCTGCATGAAAATGATCATGAGTAACCACACAGAGCCTTTAAAATGTGCCAGTCAGTCTGGTAGGTGTGCTGCAAGCATGGTTCCATTAATGCTCCATCCACCTGACACGCGGCTCCCATCTTCTTATCGGACAGAGAGAACACGGTACTGGAGAAGACGAGGCCCCAAAGCTAGCAGGTAGCAGAGGCTGGAGTCCAGCAGCCCCTGATTTGACTTGATGAGTAATCCCGAGAAAGGGGAAATGAAGTAGGAAAGAGGGTCATATAGGAAAAAGGAGTCTGAGAGAACTTGAAATTTTGTTCAAAATAGTAATTACTAGGGATTCCTTGAGAGGATAGAATAGGCCCACGTCCTAGAGATAAAGAAGAGTTTGGAGTCTTCTAAGACAGCCCCCACTTTGTTTACTTCCCTATCTAAAGATATACAGGAGCCCCTGCCAAGAAGACATAAAGTATATTGAAAGTCGTACCACCCAAAGAGAGTCTGGATCTACAGATACCAGAAGACAGGAAGAGAACTGGCGGTGGTCACCTTCCCTCTGCAGAGTGTGAGTTGGACTCCAGGGCAGGGCTAGTAATGTTTGCACCAATGAGTGGGAAAGGTCATTTACAAAGCATTATCAAGACGTATTAGGGATCAGAAGGACAGGGAGAGAGGCAACTTTAGAAATCACAGGCTAGCTCACTCTCCCGATTTCATTTTTATGAATGGATTACTGTTGTGGCAAAACACTTATTAGTATGGAAGGATGTTTTGTTAGTGCCTATTAGAGCCTCTAATGTCCATTGACACTTCCATCCTGCAGTTCTCAGAAACAAGCAGTGTGCGTATGTGCACGTATTTGTGGATAGATGCAGGGTGAGATCAGCACATCCTCCTGGGCCTAGGAGCATCCTGGAGGCAGCATGGAGCCAGCTGAGAAGCTGGAGGAGCTGGTAGAGAAGAAAATGACAACGTCGTCTTGTCAGAGCCTGTTCTTAGGGATGAGAGCTGGAGCTCCATTGTTACGGCTGGGGCTCTGTTGTTACGGCTTGGGATCCCTTCTCACCCAGATAGGTCTTCCATGCCAGTGACTTGTCTTTGCCATTTATTTGCAGTGGGTGTCCGACAGCCTGGTCTAGGGGCTGTGGAAGAGACGTGGAGGAGTGCTTGCATTTGGCACCCAGTAAGATGATTTGTTGTTGGAAAAGCAACTTCGCTTAGCACACGCTAGAACAGCGTCTAGAGGAGCCAGCAAGACAGCATGTTCAGGTTTTAGCATGGCGCTTGATGTCTAAACCTAAGTGACAACTCTGAGCACTTGCAGCAGAGGCTGAGCTGGAATCTTGAGTCACAGTCCCCTTCTCATCATCATATGTCCACCTTGCCGTGCTGTCATCCTCTGGGCTCCCTGAATCTCCTGAGACAGCTTTAACCTTACACTTCACTCTGTGTACCATTAAAGGACAACAGATAACAGGTGGGATCACCGGCAAGAGATGGAGGGGCAAGCAGAGGCTGCATGGGGGCTCTCCTGGAAGGCAGAGCGATGCAGCTTCTGTTTTGCAGCTCAGAGCTTCTGGGACAATGATTGACTTGCAGTGGCCGCCCTCCTAGAAAGTGAGCAAGTGTGGAGGGGGCTGGAACCCCTGCTGTGCTCGCACTGGCCTTGGGAGCTGAAATGGAGACAGTGGCAACCAGGAAAGTCATGGCAGTGGCCTGGGTCACACACAGCCTATGGTTGACTAGACAACCTAGCAAATCTTGGGAAAGTTACTTCAGCAGTTTGAAAGAAAAACAGTTACATTTATTTTTCTCTTGATGTATTTGTGTGTGTGTGTGCAGGAGGTTAGAAGGCAATTTGTGGGAGTTGGTTCTCTCCTCCCACCATGTGGGTCCCATGGATTGATTCCGTCAGGCTTGGCAATGAGCACTTTTATGTGCTGAGCCATCTCAGGCCCCATTTCACCTTTTGCAGCCTAGTGTTTTACTCTTCAGAGGAGGGGTGAAGGGTAACTGAAGCATGGCTGTAAAGCAAGGAGGCAGCCTGTGCGGGATGTCTCCAGTGAGGAGGGCGGGACCAGGGCAGGCAGGAATAGGTGGTCTCTCACTACTCCCACTTGACTGAGGACTAGGAGGACTATACAGAATACAGAGTCTGCAGTGCATAGAAAGTGCTGTTTGGACCTTTATTTGTGTTCATTATGAGGTTTGCAGGTGCATGGAAATGTGAATTCCTTGTAGGCGTCTATGGATCAGAAAAACTCAACAAAGAAGATGAGGCTTCATCTAATCTTGAAGAATAGAGTGGTCTTGGGGGGAGGAGAGGAAATCATGGAAGAGTAGGCTGTTGACAAATGACCAGATGAAGCAACTTGTAGCATTATCTATGGTCAATGAGGGAATAGAGAGGTTCCTCCCAGGGATTTAGAGGAGCTGCTGGGCCCCATCTTTCCTTCTGGGTACTTTTCACTTTTACTGAAATAGTTCACTGCCATCTTTATCCTCCTTCTTGCCTGTAATCCCTGGACAAGAGAGACAGTGTTTCACCCAGCTTATCCCTTTGCCCGAGTCCCTAGAGTCTAACTCACTGGTACTTCATACATTATCATCCTCAGTATCTGTTGGAGATTGGTTCCATGACAATCGATGCCAAAAATCTATGAATTCTTAAATCTCCTATATAAATTGGTGTAACATTTTTGTAGTACTTGCCTCCTCCCACATGTCTTAACACTCAGTTCAATGTAAGTGCTGTGCAAATAGTAGTTTTGTTGTGCTGTTTGGTGAATAAAAACAAAAAAAAAGTCTGTATATGTGTTCAGTAGAGTTGCAATTTTCTTTTAGTACCAGAGATTAAATTTAGGGCCATGTGAATGTGAGATAAGTACTCTACCACTGGGCCATGCACCCAGACCTGAAATAAAAAAGAAATAGTATTTTAAATCACTTGGTTGAATTCATGGATACAGAACTACTGAGGGTAGACTGTATTTGTATATTATAAGAATGAGTGAATGAGAGAATAAGGAGATAATTGGGAAGGCAGGTTATGGTCACACTGTAGAAGGTTTTTGTTGGAACTGAGGACCCATTGGGTAGTTTAACTGTGGACATATCTCTCTGAAGAGAGTCTTTTAGGGAAGAGTAACCATATGCAGGACAGGTCGAAGTGCATAGAACTTGGAGAGAGGGTGGGGTGGGTAAGACTCACAAGGAGGCAAGAAGGGTCCTGGAGACGTGCAAGGGTGAGGCTCTGGACTCGCCTATGTATGGGAGAGAGAAGGAACATCCTAGAGATGGTCCAAGCAAGCATCTCTGGTGTTCTCATCCTGTTGCCTCTTCAGACACTTCTGCTGCTCTTAGAGGCTACATGCGCCCCCTGGAATAACTGTAGTAAGAGTCAAAATGATTCTAAACAAGTAGGAGGAGAGGAAAAGCCACAATGTTCCACAGTTTTGCCTGCCTGGCCTCATCATGAAAAAATGATGGAAGCTGGGGTGGATGGGCAGTGGTCAGGGGACATGGTGCACACTGTTCTGGGAGGGCTGGGACAGTGGCCACCTAGGTACACCACCACTAAATTCTCTTTTTCAGAGGAGGTGGTGCTCTTGATTTTTTCTACTATACAGAGAGGTAGGGGGAGAAAGGAGAAGAATTATTAACTGATGCCCAGTTAAAAATCTTGGCTGCTTAGGTTCATTGAAGTAGACAGTGTTCCTCCCTGGGGACAAACCTTCACAGAGAATGCATCCACGGGGATATTCCTGCAAGAACAGGGCCAGAGGGGACAGTGTAAAGACTCCCAAGACATGCACATGGCTTCTGCACATAAAAGGCACCAACACTGGCTTCTGCTTTGCTGGGTTGCAATCTGAGGTATTGAGAGATAGGAAGTTAGGAAATATCCACCTGCAAGGACAGAGACACTCAAAAGAAGCACGAAGTCTTCTGTTACCATCTCAGAAAGCCAATCTGAAAGCAGGAGAATTGACAGTCAGAGTTTCTAGCCCTGAAACCCACGCACACCGTCTTTGCTGTACCTTGTTTGATTTTGATTGTGACTAGCAACAAAACTTTGCAGATAAAATGGGGCTGTTAGCCCTCTTATTTTCACGGGGATGACGGTGAGGCTAGTTTTCTCTCTTCAGCCAACCACCAAGAGTGGGGAAAGGTCCTAGTCAGTGCAGGAGAAGGAAAAAATGTCTCATGCAAGTTCTGTGCCAACCTATCAGGACCATGGTACCTTGATATGTGGCCAAGTGTTGTGGCATATTATTTTAAGATGTGTTGCATTCATTTATGCTGTGGAATATTTGTTTAATGATAACAAAGATGTGTTGCATTCTTTAATGTTGTGTTTGTTTAACTCTGTAAAGCTGTGTTACTTTGCCTGTCTAAATCACCTGATTGGTCTAATAAAGAGCTGAATGGTCAATAGCCAGGCATGAGAAAGGGATAGGTGGGGCTGGCAGCAGAAAGAATAAATAGGAGGAGAATAGAGGAGCAAGAGAAGAAGGAGGAGGACACCGGGGGCCAGTTACCCAGCCACCCAGCCAGACAAAGAGTAACAAGTAAAGAGAAGATATACAGAAATAAAGAAAGGTAAAAGCCCAGAGGCAAAAGATAGGTTAATTTAAGAAAGGCTGACCAGAAATAAGCCAAGCTAAGACTGGACATTCATAAGAAAGAATAAGCCTCCCCATGATTTATTTGGGAGCTGGGTAGCAGGCCTTCACCCCCCAAAGAGCCAAAGATTAAAAAAAAACAACCAATTATATATAGCTAAGCATTTTTTAAAGTATATGTATGTATGCACGTGTGTCTGTATGGGGGTCTGTGCATGCAGATGTCTGCAGAGGACAGAGGTATTGGATCTCCTTGGAGCTGAAGTGCCAGGCAGTTGTGAAGGAGTTTTCTGAGAACCAAACCCAGGTCCTGTGCAAGAGAACATTATGTTCTCTGAACTGTTGAGCCATCTCTCCAGTCCCTGAGAGAGCTTTAGAGGGGGTTGACATTTGAGGACCCTATTAGTCTTGATAACTCACTATCACTAGAGCATCCAGGATTAACATTTGAATCAGTGGACACTGTGCAAAACAGATTGCTTTTCAGAATATGAGTGGGCTTTATCTGATCAGTGAAGGCCTGACTAGAACCTAAGAAGGACTCCCTGTCCTCCAAGGAAATGGACACTCAGTCAGCAGATGGCCTATGGACTTAAATTGTAACATCATCTTTCTCAAGTTTCCATCCTGAAGGTCCTGTGAATTTTAGACTTGATAGACTATATAATTGAACTGATTCCTTAAATAAATTTCTCCCTGAAAAAATTTGTTTCCATGGTGATTCAAATCCCCTCCAGTTGGGTTTGCTCCTCTTGAGAAACCTGAGTAATTTAGAAACTTAACTGGGAGAGCTCTGCTTACTTCTAGTACCTCCATTTTGAGAGATGCATCTAGGCAGGAAGAAGTGTCTGGGGCAGGCAGACCCTTCAGGACCTTGTGGTGGAGCTAACTCATCACTCCTGTTTGCCTTTTAGTCATCTGTGCTATCGGCGAGACGGGAACGGGCTCAAGACACCGTCAGTTTCACACATGCTGAAAGTTCAGAGAAAGACATTCATTGCCTTTCTTTGTGGATGTTTGAATGCTATTGAGAGGAAGTAGAACATGCTAACTGTTTGCCAGAAAGGATTTCCTTGACTCAACCAATACTAGAGAACATAGAGCACATTAAAACATTTCTGTTCAGTTACAAGCCTGACCCTGAAGTAGGTGGTCAACTCCTGTGTATTCTAGCTTATCTTAGTGTTTCAGCCCCAACAGGCTTCAGCCAATTGACATTCCTGACTCAGAGCAATACAATGCAAAGCTTTATGGTCTAGACTGTGTGTGTTGAGTAGAGTGGTTGTTCTGACAGTTCAGATTGGGCAGGGACCACTGCTGGACAAATCAAGACAGCTGGGCAGGAGCTTCCTTCAGCACTACTTATCTGGAGTAACACAGCCTTTCTCAGGAACCTCTTGGGGGAGCTTGCCCAGCCTGGCCACACCCCAAGGAAGCAGTCATCAAAACTCAGAATATCCATTTCATCACTCTGCTTCCTCCGCCTACAAAAGAGAGTGAAGCCGATTGTGCAACAAAAGCAAAGCATCAAGGAAAGCCTCTCCAAGCAAGATCCAGTGTCCTGGTTAACCTTGATTATCGACTTGATGGGATTTGGAATCACCATGGAAACAAATCTCAGAGCATATCTGTGAGAGGGTTTCTAGAATGAATTAATTGAAGTGGGAAGACTCACTTTAAGAGTGGGCTGCACCATTCCATAGTCTAGGATCCCAGACTGGATAAGAAGGAGACCATAGACCATGAGCTAAGCACCGGCATCCATCACTCTCTGCTTCTCAACCATGCCACCACAACCTTGTAACAACAGACTGCACTCTCTATGAGCCCAGATAAACCCTTTGCTCCTTAAGTTGACTTTGTCGGGCATTCTGTCATAGCAACAAGAAGAGCAACCAATACTCCTTTGGAGCAAGGAAGTCACCTCTTCAGCCCTGTGGAGTATTCTGCAAGAGGACTGGTACCTTTGTCCTGGATTCCAAAGGAGTGCTTGTCTTTCTTTGCTAGTCCAATATTCATGAGGGCCGTGCTAGTGACTGCCTCTTAGGCAGGCTAGTTACCTCTAATCCGCTTCATGGAGAAAGACTTCCTCTCAATCAAAACGCCTTTATGGAACACCTAATATATTTGTCAGGTTCTGTGCTGGGGTACAAAAGGGACAAAGGATCAAGCCCTGACTTCTTTCAATGATGAACTTTGATATGGGTGTGTAAGGTGAAATAAACCCTTTCCTTCCCAAGTTGCTTCTGATTAAGGTATTTTATCACAACAATAGAAACCCTAACTAAGACAGGTAGATATTAATTCAGCCTGCATAGTCCAGATGAGGTACTATAGGAGAGAAGAGATTAGGCTAGCCCTGATGGAGAGGTCAGGAAAAATCACACTTGATGACATATGTTTGGTGATCCACATTGTACTTTGGTGTAACTATGAGAAAACAACAAAGGTGTTTAGTGTAGGAAACTGAAGGACTGTGTAAACAGGTAGGGAAGTTCATAGTTTTGGCACTAGGTTTCTTGTTCATACTAGGATACTGTTGCATCTATTTCCTCTCAGTGAGCAGAGAGAAGTGGCAGTTCTAACCTGCAGACTCAGACACCCGTGGATCTAAACAGTCAGAAAAATAGTTGTATCTGTACAGAATGTGTACAGACCTTTTCTCATCCTTGTTCCCTAAGCAAGGCACAATACACTATAACAGCTATTTACACAGCATTTACACACTCCTGGGTTATCTCTATCTATCTATCTATCTATCTATCTATCTATCTATCTATCTATCTATCTATCATCTATCTATCTATCTATCTATCTATCTATCTATCTATCTATCTATCTATCTATCTATCTCTACATCCATTTTTTTCATATCAGTGTATCCCAGTTCCTCTCTCGGTATTTGTAACTCCTTTCTCCAGTAGTTCAGTTGTAGTCCCATGTGAATTGTGTCTCCAGAGAATAAGATACATGGAGTGAGGGAAACAGATATGGAAGTGGTTTGTCATCTGGTAAGAAGGGCCTTGCATGGAGTACTTTATTTTTAGGTGTTGGTGTGTTATTTAATGTTACTGAGGAAACAGCAACAGGATTCACTCAGAAGAGCTGGTTAGTGGATGTTTGCATAGGACTAAATGAAGGGTTTAAGGCAGAAGACAATGACTGGGATACTTTTGCAGACTTGTGAAAATTTTCTTGGATGTCATTCAATTTGAGATTCTTCCCTCAGTGTGGCTCTGTCCTGCAGAGGTCACCACTGTGAAAAACTCAGCATATTACTACTCTCTGATCCTCCACTTTAAATCTACAAGCCACACTGAATATGTGCAAATGACGCACTGTTTCACAGTTACTCACCAGCCATATCAGTAACAAGGACCCTAGAGGGAGATTATTTACTCTAGAGTGAGATTTCTTTTCATGTACCTCAAACCGATACTATTCGTCATAGTGTGGATGGAACTCATCATCAGAGGACTGCAGTCCTCTTTCAGTGATGATGAGTAAGTCAGGATGCTGTTTGCTGGCTAATAATTGACAACCCAGTAGGACGAGCTTGCACAACAGGAACTGTTATGACTCATGTGACTGGAAGTCCAGAGGAAACTGACTGGAATGACCTAGGGTACAGGCTGGTATGAGTTGGTAGCCCTGGGTTCATTAGGCTGTGGACCACTTGGCTGTTTTCTTCTCTAGTTTCCCGGGAGTAGATCACACAATCCAGACTTCATCTCAGTGCCTCAGGTTGTCAGGAGGCTATCTTCATAAACTGTGGGTCATGACTCCACGTTGGGTCAAGTAACCGAATGTGAGGATTATAAGGAATTTGGCAGCATGAAAAGGTCTCTGTAGATGCAAAATTAATTCAAATCAAAAGCACAGCGACCCCGAGGTTCTCTGCTTTCTGGTGGAGCTTACCTGTATTGCACTGTGCGACTTCACGGCAGCCTTTTTTCTGAACACACAACATGAACATTTTGCACAGTAAATGCCATCACCCCAGGCGGATGCTGGATGAAACACCTCACTCACATTCTAGACTACCGTATGTTATGATTTGCAGTGTGTTTTCACTGTCCATACAATGTTTTCTGCTCTGTGGAAATGTAATGATTTGATTATGTAAAGCAAAAGCTTTTAATATTTTCTTATTGTCATTCCACAGCATGTAAGTATCAAATTAGCGTATCTTTAGACTGTATTGTGTTAGAATGTTTGACTTTAAAAATTGCTGTTAGAGTTGCTAACTTGAGTTTCATAACAAATCATTAAATGAATTTTGGCTTGGGATTAAGACACAATTTCCAACAGTTTTTGAAATGGCTCTAAACACACTTCTGCCATTTTGTGGTATGTGTTTATGCCAGGCGAAATTCTCAGCATTCACTATTACACAATCATAATATTGATCCACTCTAGAAAACACTGAAGATGGCTTATATCTTGCAGTATCAAATAGTCAAGACGTAACTCCCTATGTAATAACAAATAGCCACATCCTTCTCATTTGTATTCACATCTGCTTTTGTCTTTGATAAATGGTAGAGTTATCATATCAAAATTATTTTAAAATACATTTATGATTTATTATCAGTAAATATTTGATTAGTATATCTAGGTCATATACATATATACTTGGAGCGGTATGAAAATTTCTAAAGTGAAATGATGTCATCATGAGTGGGAAAATGTGAGGAGCCCTGCTTTGGGAGAAAAGGAATGATTCTTCCTGGATCTCTTCAGGAGGAAACAACTCCAGCAGAAGCGGACAGGATAGTTGCCTTGCATCTTAAGATGTTTTTCTATTGTCCATTTCCTAGAAACCATCTTAAACTCAGAGAAAAGTACAATGACTTTTTATGTGAATTACCTGAGCATAATTTGCTGGCATGAACCCTGTGCACCAGGAAACATCAGGTCTGCTTCCTGTGAACAGACATTTTACTTCAAAGGCAAAATCTGAGTATACACATTCCACCTAAGTTTTGCTACTGGTCCAGCAATGTCCTTTCCAGGCTCCCTGACTTCATAACTGTGGCATTTTAGAAGATTATGGCCCAAAGAGTTTATTGGCTGTTGTTTCTCAGTTTGGGCTTATCTGAGTTTCCTTATTATTAGACTCATGTTTTGAATCCTTAGCAAGAATGTCACAAAGTGGGGCTTGGGGTAAAGGGTATAAAGTTGAGGTGGTGGAGAGCTTACCTAGCATGCATGAGGCCCTGGGTTCAACCCCCAGTATCACAAGGAAGGGAGGAAAGGAGGAAGGAAGGAAGGAAGAAAGGGAGGGAGGGAGGGAGAAAAGAATGTCATCACAAAGTGTTATATACAAGCCACTTTTGCTTTTGTCTCATAATGATTTAATCATTGCCTAGTGACTTCCATTTCTTTAATCAGTAGAAACATTAGTTTTGACACTTGACTGAAGTGGCACCTGACAGACTTGTATGCCAAGACTGTTAGTCCTTCTTTGTCACTGGTAAGTACAGTGATAGCTTGGAATCTGTGAGAGTCTGGTTCCAGGGTCCCTCACAGATATCAACATCTGCAGGTATTCAAGTCCTTTATAGAGTGCTGTAGCATTTGCACAGAATCCACAAATGTCCTTCTTATGTTTTGTCAGATAATGCAAATTACTTGACACAACATATACACCATGGAAACATTGTGTTATATTGCTTAGAGAATAACAGGAAAAAGTCTTAATGTGCTCAGTATAGAGATAATTCTTCTTGCAAATACTTTTTTGTAGATGGGGTTCTACATATTGTTTAAGCTGGTCTTGAACTTCTGGTTAAAGCAGTCCTCCTATCTTAGACTCATAAGTAGCTGGGATGACGTACTGTGGTTAGCTTTAAATATTTTTGATCCAAGTTTGATTAAATCTATGAACATGAAACATATGGACACAGAATGATTACTCTTTTGTAGAGGGATACTGTAATTACATATATTTTCATTTAAAATTAAAATTGTGTATATATAATATGCTCAAGTCTATAATGTGCACACACGTGTGTTAATGCCAATGGAGGCCAAAGCTAACCCTTGGGTGTTATTCCTCGGGAGTTGTTCACCTTGTTTTTTGAGACAGATTTTTGTTTTGTTTTGTTTTGTTTTTTGTTTTTCGAGACAGGGTTTCTCTGTGTAGTTTTGGTGCCTGTCCTGGATCTGGCTCTGTAGACCAGGCTGGCCTTGAACTCACAGAGATCCGCCTGGCTCTGCCTCCCAAGTGCTGGTATTAAAGGCGTGTGCCACCACTGCCCAGCGAGACAGGGTCTTTTACTGGGACCTGTATCCACTGATTGATTGTGCGAGGCTGACTGGCCAGTGACCCCAGAGATCCGGCTGCCTCTGCCTCCCCTGCACTAAGGTTACAAGTGTGAACCTCCCCAGATGCTGAAGACCCCAAATCAGATTCTCATGCTTATGTTGTGAGGTGGCTTGAATGAGAGGCACTCCATGGTCTCAGGCTTTTGAATACTCTGTCCTTGGTTGGTGGCCATGTTTGGGTGTGTTTAGGGAGTGTGGCTTGGTTGGAGGAAGTATGTTACTGGGGACAGGCTTTTAGAGTAAAGAGCTTTGCCTACTGCTCCTTTGTTCTCTCGCCTTCCTGCTTGAGGTTCACGATGTGAGCTCTCAGTTTGCTGCTCCGGCCGCCATGCCTGCCACTTCCTGCCATGCTGGACCCTTCTTATCACTCTGTTGCCATAAACCCAAATACACTCTTATTTCTATAAGTTGTCTTGATCATGGCGTTTCATCACAGCAACAGAAAAGTGACTCAGACATGCTGCAAGTACTTGAATGAGTGAGGCATCTCCCTGGCCCCTCAAACTTGTAACGTAGTTTTTTTTTTTTTTTTTTTTTTAAATCTCTGTTAGTGTTGGTATGGACCCAACATTTCCCATTTCATTCAGTATGTCATGAGCTATAACTACCTTTGCTTATTTTGAAGCTTGGTTGACCTAATTGGCTAGTGGGAGCTCCTTGAAGTTGTTTTCAGTGTCTGTTTGGAATGTCCCTTGACTCTTTGAGCATATCTTTTTGGGAAAAATAAGATAGTCCTTTGTTCATTTTGTCCTTTTCGTGCTCAAATCACGGGACCAACTGTTTCTCTAAGAACATAGCCCCATTTGATAGATAAAGGTATTTAGAACCCCAAATTGAGATACTAAGAACCCCTACTTCTACTGGGCTGTCAATGCTGCTCGGGTCTTCCAGTGGAAGTGATTTGGGTCTGCATGTATATCTCCATCTGTTTTTACTGAACTATGTGAAATCCACAAGTTCATGCCACTGTTCCAGAGTCCACATGATACCACCAGTTCAAGACAGTAATTCTGCATTAGAATGGTGGTGGCTGTCACTGCTCCAAATAAGTCCCACAACTCTATTTCTTCCTCTCTGGTCATTCCCACATTTTTTTTATTTGATTAGCTATATGTAATCAATATCTCATTGCTGCAAACTCCACCCCCTGTGCTCTAACATTTAACCCCTCCCCCCACTTCATGGCTGCCTTTTTTAAATTGTCAGTTTATACAATGACTTTTATTTTTAATTTTTTAACCTGTCCCTGGAAATGAAGATATAATAACTTCGATTAATCCCAAGAGCCAAAACTGCTTCAGGAGCTGGGGTAGGATTATTTCTCATTGGGATACATTGTCTCTGTATAGGGGAGGTAGATACCCTTAAAAAAATTTAATTCTCTTAGAAAGCAAGAAGGGAGAAGAAATGTTGAATTAGCAGTAACAGTGTCTACTTAAGAGCCACACAAACACTGTCTCATTACTGGAAAAAAAAAACCTACAACACAACAACAAAATACACACACACACACACACACACACACACACACACACACACACACACACACACAAACAGTTTTTATCCTGACTGCCACATCACAGTGGAGACGTCTCTCTTGCATCATTTTTCCTGGGATGGGAAGCATGGCTCCTTGGTGCAGAGCCAAGGAGCAACATTGTCTGACTGCGGAGAAAAGTGCCTATAATGTAAACAGCCACCCCAAACAGCAAACTATTCAAACAAGGATTTTGGAACCGAGCCCAGGGCTTAAGTCATGGCAGAGCAAATGCATTCTGAAATCACAGCCCATGGCTGTTTGTCTCGGGACTCTCCATCTTTCCTTCCCTGTGTCACTGTTTGCATTAAAAGTCATGTGACTGTTAAATGGCATTGATGATTTCTCTGTGGAAATGTTACACAAAATTTCACTCTTTCTGAAGTGCTGAGGAATGCCAAGCTTTCTGTACCTGGGCTACCTGCTGTGGAAAATACCCAACACGGGCTATTATTAGACCCAGGACTTTTGCCAGTCTGAGAGCTGGCTCTCACTCTTGTTTTGATTTCCACTTCTTTCATCATGACTGGAGTTGAACGTCTTTTCATTACGGCTAAAAGCCGTTTTCATTTTTTTTTTTCTGTGAAAAAGCCTATTTATAGCCTCTGTCTACTTCTTCTCATTCAAAGATTTTTTTCTTACTGACTGTAAGATTTTTTTTGCATGTTGAAAAATTAGGATGTAACTTTTATGATATAAATTGTCTTCTATTTGTATTTTCCCAATAATGTATTTTGTTTCTATGCTATAAAATGTGTTCATATTTGTTTGATGAATAGTTTCGGGTCATCTTGACTAGGTCTTCATGACCTGAAGAATTAAAGTCTGTATAAAGACTATGACTGATGACCTCTGTCCCTCCCTTCCCACTCCCCTGCCTGAGTGGCATGGTGCCCAACCCTGACTTTTGGATTTCCTCTAACAGAGTCATCAGCAGGAGACTTTCATAGTCTTTCCTTTGTTACAGTCTCCTCATATGCTGGGTACAGCTCTAGGTACTGGGGAAGTAAGCCTTAGCCCTTCATGATCTCAGTGTCTATTTATGGAAACAAAGTATATAATGAGGGTCTGTACAGTGTAGAATGAAATCGACTCCTTTCTCCAAACAATCAGCTAAGAAAGCTTCATAAAAGTGATGGCCTTGGGTTTGAGTGTTGAAAATGAAACAGATTCTTCCCAGGTGAAATAAGAGTAGTGGAGAAGTCTGTTCCAGGCAGAGGCATGCTCTGGGGACCATCCACCTCTGATGTAAAGGTCTAGATCACAGCATGCTGGTTCAGGCCTTGATGTTAGGGCTGCTGAAGGGTTTTAGGATGCAAAGGGAGGTAATTAGGTTTGTTTTTCTTGAAAGAAGGGTGGAAGGGTGAGTGAGAGATGACAAAATGAGATACCTTGAAACTGGATAGAAAACCACAGTTCCTGGGACTCTTGGACAGGGCCAGGACCAAGGCAGAAAGTAATAGTGGGGATGGAAAGGGCAGAGAATGGGGGTGAACAAGAAGACCAGCCAAAGCTAGAGCTTCCCAGCCATCCATAGCAAGGGGATAACGAATCTAGAGGGATGGGGACCACCATGGAGGAAAGAGTCTATGAGGATACAAATTCTGGTTTGGTTCCAAGGAGAGGCCACAGCTGAAGAGGATAGTCTGTTGGGCTAGGAGATTCAGCTTTGAGATTACTGTGTCTGAGGAGTTGGTAAAACATCTTTGTAGAGTGCAGCCTGTAGGCATGTAGGCTGTGGCTCTGGAGAGAAAGTCCACATAGGAGACACAGACTTGTGTCAGTCACTAGTCATCACTGAGGCTTTGACAGTGGAAGGTGCTAGAATTTGGGTCTTGACTATCTTCCAAAGGCTTCTTTGTGGCACCTCTGTTAAGAGACCCTCCACAGAGGAGCATCCTCAGGTCTTGGGGTGGGATCTTTAAGAGGATTGTGAGACCTCTCTCCATTGTTCTCCTTCCTACTCTCTTATTTCTTCATGGTGGTGTTTCACAGCAGGTTCTTAGCTTTTCACATTGTTCATCACCGTCTCAAAGGAAACCAGCCAGCAGAGCATGGACTGGAACTTCCGAAGAAATTGTGAGCCCAAACAACTTTCCCTTCCTCATTCTGCATGACTTTCAGTCTTTTTCTGTCTCTGTCTCCCTGACCCCTGATCAAGCCTAGGGTTTTTGTGTGCTAGACAGATATTCTACCACAGAGCTGTATCTGCAGCTCCTAAATTCTTCTCCTTATATTGATTTCCTCAGGTATTTTGTTACAGTGACAGAAGGTTAACTAATCCAAAAAGCATGACCAAGTAATGACATTGCATCCTGGATGTTTTGTATGTATTTTAATATAATATATATGTATGTAAGGCTCCCTAGGTACCAAGAACTTTATATATATATATATATATATATGTTACTATATATTATATACAAGCATATATGTGCTAATTTAATATACCGACAACTTGGAGGGGACTCTCTAATTCTCATTTTCCAGCTCCTTCAGATGAAACAGTGGCAATCTGTAACCTGTAGGCACGGCCACTTGATTCCACTGCTGGACTGTCTGTCCCCTTTAAGTTAGTTTCTAGCTACCCTTTCTATTTTCTCCAGCAGTGTTTTTGGCTTTGTGTTTTATTAAAATCCAGATGGTAAACCAGATGGTTTACCAGCCTACCTGAGGTCCTGTAAGGAATAGTGGGAGAGAGCAGAGGCTGTCTGGCTTAAAGTCTCGGGGCACTCACTCCACACTGTCCTGCTTCTTTATGCAGGACACTGATTGTCAGGACGTTCATAGCAGTGAGAATAACTTCCATTTATTTTGTTTTGAGGACTCAAAGCTATTTGCATAGACTCCACCATCTGTCCTTACAAGTAAAAGCTGAGACATCTGCACTGAACCTCTGGGTCTATGGAGAAAGAACTGTGTTACCTGTGCCTCTCAATTCTGCATGGACTCAGGAAAAGGAGCAGTCCTCAGGAAGGGCCATCAGACTCCCGCACACTGACTGCTTCATCTCCACCTCTCTTTTCTGTTCCTTTACTCAGTGACTTTTAGTTTGTGTTCTATCAAGATCCAGATGACATTGTAAATTTGCCATTCCCTCAATAAACACACAAACTCAGCACATAGCCACCTTTGAAAACATGCCATTTCCAGGGACCAAAAATATAACAAACATATCTCAAAGGGATGTTATGGTAGAATATTTTTTTTATGGTAGAATATTTTAAGGTGTGTTATTTTTATTTATATTGCATTTGTTGAACTCTGTGAAACTGTTACTTTGCCTGTCTAAAACACCTGATGGTCTAATAAAGAACTTAATGGCCAATGGTGAGGCAGGAGAAAGGATGGGCAGGGCTGGCAGACAGAGAAAATATATAGAGAAGGAAAAATCTGGGAGAGGAGAGATCTAGTAGCCAGAGAAGGAGGAGGAGTCCAGGGGCCAGCCACCCAGCTACACAGCCAGCCACAGAGTAAGAGTAAGATTTACAGAAGTAAGAGGATGGTAAAAGCCCACAGGCAAATGGTAGATGGGATAATTTAAGTTAAGGAAAGCTGGCAAGAAACAAGCTAAGCTAAGGTCAGGCAGTCATAATTAAGAATAAGTCTCTGTGTGTGATTTATTTGGGAGCTGGGTGGCGCCCCCCCCCCAAAAAAAAAGAGCAAGAACAACCAACAACAGGATATGATAACATCAAAGGCCCTCTAGGTTTGGGTCCTAAAGCAGTATAGTAGGTGAAAGTTTGGATCTTGCAAAGCATGGGCACTATCCATACATACTTCGTAGTGGGTAGTGGCCCTGGCCAGGCTCACTGCACTATGCTGGGTACTATAGTTTGGATCTTAACTGTGCCCTAAAAGTCAGTGTGCTACAGATTTGGTTCCCAGGGTGGCACTATTAGGAGGTAGTGAAAATGTTAAGAGATAGAGCCTGATGAGTGTCTTTAGGTCACTGGCGGGGGCAGGGGGGGATGTGTTCTTGATGGGACTGCAAGACTCCGACTGCTCTTCCTTCTCTCTGTTGCTGTCTGGCAATGAGGAGAGTGGTTTTGCTCTGTAAGAGGCTCCTGACATGATGTGCTGACTTATCACCGGCCCAATGCAATTAGGCCCACAAAACATAGAGCTCTCTGTGCATAGGCAGAGGCTGGAAACTTTAGTACAAATGCTTATTAGGATTAAGGGCTCCTAGCTTAAACACATACACAGGGGAGCTAGAGGAAGGAGACAGCCTTGTAATCACACCTAGGCCAAGCGTCCTCAGTGACTGAATCAGAGGTGGGTAGGGTCAGGAGGAGTGTCAGCTAGCCATTAAAAATAAATCTACAAACTAAAATTTTAAATCATATTGAAAATAAACACTAGGTAAGTTGATCAATATAATAAACTGTTGAACATTAGCTAGGTATAAAAAGCACCCTTTTTAACAGGTAATATCTAAATATTTATATATTATATGTAATATGTACATTTATTATGCATATACACATATACACACATATGTATATATTCCTTAGCTTTCTTTAGAGGTAGATCTGACCACATGGCTGAATCCTACCCAATGACATGGAATAGAGTAATATGTTCTAGTTGTATACTTGACTTCAGAAAATACTACTCATATACACTTTCCTTAATTCTTCCTCCATTTACAAGCTAACACCTATTGTGACCTTGGAGATACACTGAGGGAAAGGATAGAGCATTCATTTACTTAGGTGCTTCTATGGAGGACAGCTATTTGCTTGTCTAGGACTGTTATATGACTCTAAATACCTGTTGTTGTGTTGAGCCAGTAAATTTCTGGTCAATGACATTAAAAAAAAAACCCTAAACTTATTCTGAAAAGGATTAAGAAATAAGGAAAAATAAATACAAATAAAATATCAACAGGTGAACATAGGAATGAATAAACTAGAAGTCCTATAAGTAAAAATAATACTAAATGAAATTTAAACTCTCAATAGACAGAGTAAACTTTAGATGGGACACAGTTGAAGAGAAAATTGGAAATATCATCAGAACGTACTACAAAGGGAAATAACCAAAAGAGCTTGAGAGAAAAGCTTATATCCACAGAAGGGAAATCAAGGTACCCCAATAACAACAATAATAGGAGTCACACAGCAGATAGGACATGGTTCAATTATGCAATGACATATTTGAAGACATACTGAGAAATTTCCATGACTGGAAAAAACCTGTTGGTTCTCAGGTTAATAGTGTACATTGAATTAATAAAAGTAAATCCAGGGTAAATGAGATGGCTCAGCAGGTCAAAGCCAGAAATCCTGAATCTGATTCCTGAAACTCACAGGAAAAGCTTGGGTGCAGGAGCATGTATCTGGAATCCCAGTACTCTGGTAACTGAGAGGTAGAGACAGGAGAATTGCCTGTATTGGTCAGCTAGCCTGGAGTACTTAACACAGCAGAAAAAAGAGAGACCCTGTCTTGATAAGAAGGAGAGAACCAATTCTTGAAAGTTGTCCTCTAGTCTTTACACATATGCCCTGGCATGTATACACCTGTGCGCGTACGCGCGCACACACACACACACACACACACACACACACACACACACACACACATACACATGCATACCCCCCCACACACATTTGAAAAGACATTGGCATCAGTTGGAAATAAAACACAACTTTCTGTTATTCACAAGAGATATTCTTCAGAAGAAATTGCATGAAATTGTCCAATATTAGCCACCAAAAGCTATATCAGAGAAAAACACCAGTAAAAATAATACATATAGTACACTGAATAGATGAAATAAATTTTAAGAGCAAAGTTCATTCTTGGGGATCAAGAGCAACATTCACAACCAGAAAAGAGGAGTTCCAGGAGAAGGGTCATGAGTTTGTATCTTCTTAGCATATTCTTGGTATTTGTGAAGCAGAAGTAATAGAATTATGAAAAAAAGGTGTGAAAAATTGAGAGATTAAACTGATAATAAACAAAACAATTAGAAAGTTAGTTCACTCAAATAGAAAAAATCCTACACCTAACAGATTAGGCATGATTTTCAAGTGCACTTCAGGGATTTATAAAAATATTAGCAACACACTCATATCCTCAGACTATAATGCAATTAAATAAAAAAACTACAACTTAAGGATTATATAATGAGATAAACTCTTGTATTTGTGAACTGGGAAGCCAGTTCCTCAAATAGTTTTAGGTTAAATGAAGCATAACAGAAACCCCCACAGAACACTTGTGGCTTCTACGTATGCCAATTGGCTGTTGCTTTGTGAAAATGGCAGCTTGTTGGGACTGGGGACTTGGTTCATTAGTCAAGAGCATTTGCAGAGGCCCCAAAATTAGTTCCCAGCACCCATGTTGGATGAGTCACAACTTCCCACTAACTCCAGCTCCAGGGGGTCTGATGCTCTCATCTGGCCTCCAAGGGTACCCTGGTATACTCACACAGACACATTTACATAAACAAAAATTGAATAAACCTTTATAAAATAGTGGCTTCAGGTTTTCACCTGACCCCCAAATGGCCCCCACTTCCAATGGTCTGTATGGGAAGTTTTTTGTCAGGACTGCTGGCCAGCTCCCAAATAACCACACAGAGACTTAATATTAATTACAGTTGCTTAGCCAATGCAATAGCTCAGGCTTGTTACTGGCTAACTCTTACACTTTAAATTATCCCATGTTTCTTATCTACCTTCTGCCATGTGGCAGTACTTCTTTTAACATGGCAAGTTCATCTTGCTTCTCTCTGTATCTGAGACTCCTTAGACTCTGCCCTTCTTCCCAGCATCCTCCTAGTCTGGCTATCCCACCCAATCTCTCCCTGCCCAGGTATCGGCCAGTCAGCTCTTTATTAACCAATGAGAGTAATACATATTTACAGTGTACTAAGATTGTTACACAGCATTAGTCTCTTTCAGTACTCTCCCCCTCCACCCTCTCCAACCTGATCACTCATGTTCCCACCCCCACCTGCCATCAGTCCACTCACAAATCTCTTCTATTTCCCCTTCCCAGGGAGATCTGGGTCTCCCCCCATGAGCCCTCCTTGTTATGTAGCCTTTCTTGGTCTGTGGATTGTAGCCTAGTTATCCTTTATTTTACAGCTAATATCCACTTATGAATGAGTACATATCATGTTTGTCTTTCTGGGTCTGGTTTACCTCACTCAGGATGATTTTTTTCTAGTTCCATTCATTTGCCTTCAAATTTCCTGGTGTCCTTAATACTCCATTGTGTAAATGTACCACATTTTCTTTATCCATTCCTCAGTCCAGGGGCATCTAGGTTGTTTCCAGGTTCTGGCTATTATGAATAAAGCTACTATGAACATAATGCCTCTCCAGCACCTCTTCATTCGTGCTGGGGGCCTCAGTGTGTCATATAGTATACCCTTTTGTCTTGTCAGTTTCACTAGCAAATGTTCATTATGATGAGTCACTGGTCTGGTTCAAGGCCTCTGGTTTCTGGTATGTCATCATCACTGGATCCTCACAGGAACTCCTCTGGGATATCCCATGGCTGCCCTGAGTCTTGGAGATCCTTTAGTTATTGTGCCAAAGGAACAGCCCCTTTATGAGCTCTAGCAGGTCCTAGATGGGGTAGGTGTTAGGGTGGGCCATTCCAAGGTCCAGCTCTGGGCCTGGGTGGTAGCTGAGCTGGTCAGACCATGCCACTTGGACCACCCACCTCAGATGAGTTCATGCCTTCAGGGTGGATTCATCCTCACCTCTGGTGAGGGGAGGCATCTCTCCAGAGTGCAGGGACCAGCTCTCCTGCGAGAGTCTGAGCCAGCTCCCTTGCTTCAGTGTCCCGCAAGAGGCAAGGTCAGCTTTCCCTGGGCCAGCAAAGGGCAGGGCCAGCTCAGCACAGCCCTCTGATTTTATCTCAAATGGTTCCTATGGGCCTCTGAGGTGACATAGACCGTAGATATCAACATAGACCCCAGCTGCAACTGGAACATTTACCTGGTTTGGGCCAGGATGACATCCTGGCTCTGGGGGGAAGCACTGGCCACTCAGGTCTGGTTGGTTCTGGTGGCAGCATCCTCCCCCTCCCCCACCAAGGCCTCAGGTTGCAGCCCCAACCCTAGGCTTCTATGTGACCATTGGTGTATTAGTCCTTGTTTTTCTGAGTGTTTTGAATAAGGGCTAGCCTGGGAAGACGGGGCTCAAGGTGCTGCCTGGAGGACACTCTTCTTTCCAGGTAAAGTAGCTTCAACTCTGCAAACCCCTTTCTGACCTCTAAGCATGCAGGTGTCCTCCAGCAGCTGTAGGGATGTTTGCACCTGCGGAGGTTAGGTCTCCACTCTGGGGGATTTGGAATCTGATGGCTAAGCACCCTCAGAGTTCTGACATCCTCTGCTGATGAGTCGTGTATTGCTTAATGACAGGGGGTGGTGGACAGGTGGAGGGGTGGGGAGATGGGGGGAGTGGGTGGGGAGTGGGTGGTAGGGAAGCGTTCTGAGCAGTGGATTGTTAGGCCAGCTTGTCTTTGTGCATACACACCAGTGCATTTCCACAACCCAGACAGATGGGCTAGCCTAGGCTTACGTAAGATTGCCTGGTATTCCTTAGCTTCAAACCTGGACTCCATATTATTGAATACTACAGACAACTGTAACACAGTGGCAAGTATAGTATGTATCTAATGACACTTAAACATAGAGAAGGCACAGCCAAAGGAAACTAGGTGATAAGAATTTTCATCTCTGGTACAATCTCAGGGTACCAGTCTCACGGTAGGTATAACCCACTGCTGATGGGAACATTGGTACCGGGCACACAACTGTATATAACTCACTAGTATATTTTCCCCCCTAAAAGGTCTCCTCCAATCCTACAAGCAACAGTTGTGCTTGGCTTGGCTATCCCAGTGGGCATGCCCTGAGGCTGGAGAGAGAAGGAGCACAGGATGTCCTCCAGACTTGGCTCCATCCCAGGAAGGAACCCGATGGCTTTGTATTCCTGGGAGTGTGACAATGTTTTTCCCAGGCTTAGCTCCGGCAACAGTTTCCTAGACTTTATTTCCACACTGACCTACCTTCCCTCGCTGTGGGAATCTGGAGCATTTTTCTCTTTTCTGTTTTTCTCTTTACTAGCCTCCTATATTATGGAATTTAAGAAGAGCTTGGCAAAGGTGTTTCTTCATTTTGATTTGAACATCAGAATCTTGCTGGGAGGAGGGGCTTTCTCATTGTGTTATTACCCAAACAGGAGAGCTAGGTGTCAGACAACTGGAAGCCACACAACTCACCACTGGGGCTCTGGGAGAATTCTCAAAGGGCAGGGAGATTTCTCCGCCTCTCTTCTCCCTTTAAAGAAGGAAGCAGATGCTTCTGAAGAGATTAGGGTCTTCACACATGGTCAGTCCTAGAGCCTGGTCTACAATGATGGCATCGTCATCATTATGAATGTACAAGGTCCGTCTCCTCTTGCCCCCAACTCTGCTTGGCGCTCCTTGATCCCAACGCTGGATGTAGGGAGCTTGCTCTTCTGGATGCCCTGGGTTCTGATAAAGAAAACAAAGCCAGGAAGATGCAGGCATTTCAGACTGGCCTTGGGGGACTTGTGGAAGGATTGCATCATGTGGGCTAAAGGTTAAGCCACACAATGGAAGTATGTTGTACCATCTCCAATGTATTCAGTAGCCGTCTGCCTTCAATCCCTGTCAGCTGGAAGTGTCCTAACTAATCAATCAGAACGGGTTTGTGATTTAAGATTTCTGCCCAATGTATTTATTATCTCTGAAAACAGCTACTGTGGAAATTACCTATTGAACAGCAAACTCCCTTGCTTGCCTTATGGGGTGCTGTTCAGATGCCCTGATATGTGGTACCCAGTTGTAATTCTTTGTTTCCTAAATAGATGCTATCTTCTTTGAACTTTGTGTCAGTTTCTTAAAATTACTAGTGTTAAACCAGGGACCCCAACTTCACTTTTTAAAAATGCTTTTTTTATATTATTATAGGAAGCCTTCATTTATAACTTGTATCTTTTCATTTTGAAGAATAATGAACAATAACCTTCAGGTTATTGAGAAGAAAGGAACTGGAAAGAGAAAAGCTCACCACCACCTCTGTCACCTCCAAGCTAAGCTGGTAGGGACACGTTCCCATTGGGGATTGCTTCACTGGCAAGTGTCCTGGCTTTTCTTCTCTGTCCTACCCTTTCTTTGGTTTTGTTTTGTTGAGACAGAGTCTTAACTGTGTAGCCCAGGCTAGACTCAAACTTGCAACCTTTTATCCTATTCTTCTGCATACTGCCATTACAAATACATGCTGCCATAATTTACTTTTAATAGAAATAAACTGTTTTCTATTTGAAATGCTGGGGACGGAGACCATAGCTCTGCACATGCTCTACCACTGAGGTACACCCTCAGCCATACATAGACCTGTCGTTATCCTTCCTTCCTGTGTTCCTTCCTTCTTTCCTTCATTCCTTTCTGTTTTTAAAGACAAGATCTCATACCACAGTTTTGTCTGGTCTCAAATTCATGGCAATTCTCTTGCTGTAGCCTTCTGAGTGCTGGCATTGCAAGTGTGTGCCACCATGCCTGGCCCTTCTTTTCTCCTAATATCATTCTCTCTGTGACATGCACATTCTCAGTTCAGACATATGGGCTCTGGTGATCTTTTAAGTATTTGTTCATTGCACATAGCCTAGGGCAGGATTAACCATCTCCGGGCAGCCCTAAGTCAAGACTGGCATGTCTATTCATTTAACAATTGTGCATTGTGTTTCTGCTATGAGCCGTATCTGAGAGCCATTAGGAAATGGGTGAATTCCTTCCCTCTGAACCAGTTTTTAGAGGCAAGTGTACTAGCCCAAAGGAAAACTGCAGAATTAGAGGAAGGACAGCAGAGACGTCTTGAGATTCCTCCTCTGCGTGCCTCTCCTCTCTCTTCACAGATGGTGGCAATGAGCACAGTGCCTGGCACTGGGCATCTGTTTGTCAAATAAATGTGTGTTCCATTCCAAAAAGATTTTTGATGACTCTCCTTCCTAAAAATTAGATGCAGCATTTTTCAAAGCTCTCATCTTGGGATATGGGCCAGCAGCATTTAAATATGAGATGCCAAGTTGAAGGCTTGGTCTTCTTAGGCACAGAGGGAATATTCGAATATACTCTATACTCTAGCAATCGTTCTGACCCTGGCAATTGAAGTGGGAAAAGGGGAAAGAGAGAGAATCCTCTTAGCAGCAGGGTAGGGAGGATGCTGATCACTGGCCAGGATCACAAAAAACAAAAACAAAAGGTGGATTTCTCTACAGCTGTGCTTGCTTTTCACACTGAAGCCAGGCAATGGTGGCACACACCTTTAATCCTAGCACTTGGGAGGCAGAGATCCATCTGGATCTCTGTGAGTTCAAAGCCACCCTGGGCTACATGAGATTGACTCAGTCTAGGAAAGAAACAGAGCTAGGCATGGTGGCACACACTTTAATCGCAGCAATTGGGAAGCATACACACTTTTAATTCAAGCGCTAAGTTGAGACAGGAAATGATATGGGTGGGTGGAGAAAGGTATATTAGCCATGAGACAGGAACTAACACTTTTCAGGCTGAGGAATCCTAGAGGTGAGAGGTGGTTTCTTCCTTTGTTTCTCTGATCTTTCAGTATTTACCCCAATTTCTGGCTCTAGGTTTTTTTTTTTTTTTTTTTTTTTTTTTTTTTTTTTTTTTTTTTTGTTTGTTTGTTTGTTTTTTTTTTTACAAAAAGACCGTTTAGCAATTGTGTTACAGCTAGCTACTTTTTTTAACTTATGGCTCTGAAGGGTTGGAAGTAGTCACTCCTTTCCGCCTGGCTGTAGTGATGGCCTCAGGGTGAATGGCACCAAAACAACAGGTGCACACGTGGGAGAGATCATGCGGCAAGCTGGGAAGTCAGAAAAGTTCCAGGGAGGTGCTAGGTTCCACTTATCACAACCCACTCTTAAGTAACTAGCTCATTCGGTGAGGTTAGCATTCATCCCTGGGAGAGTAATACCCCTTCATCAAGTTGTCCTCTTTTCCAAGGCTGCATTTCCTCAGGTTCACACTGAGGCCTGGCTTCTAGCACCATATCCTATCCACAGCACCACTATGACAGAAAACATCTCAGCTGCTGCACCGGCCACACGGTCTCCTGTCATCTCATCAAAGATGTCAGCTGTGAAGTGTCAGAACCGATGGAGGTAAAAAAAAAAAAAAAATGACCTTCTGTGTAGATGGGTGGTGTGCATTGAGTGTAGTCATGATTTGATTTAAGTCTGACATGCACTGCTTGATTGTGGTGGCAGCTAAGAATCTGAGAGAGAGGGCCCAGGCTCAGCTGGATGTCAAAGCTGCTGAGAGGAACTGTACCCAGAATACCACCCTGTGTTAACCCTTCCCAACGTACCCTTCTCTGATACCTTTGGAGTCATTGCTGACTCCTCTGTTCACTTGTTCCCAATCAAAGGTGCTAAGTAAGATAGTACTGTGGAGAATGTCAGTACTGTCACTGGGGGAAGTTTTTGCAGGAATGCTGACGTGTGACCCAGTTCTTGAAGGACTGATGGAGAGCTTGGCCAATTGGATGGAGTAGAGTAGAAGAGGGCAACCTTCATTTGCAATGCGAATAGCAGTTAATGATACTCCTTTCTTGCAATTGCTTGTTAGATTTGTCCTATGTCTTCTTTGCTCATGCCTGTCCCAGTTCAGGCACGAGAGTGACTTACTCAGCTTGTCTCTGCCTCTCAGTAGATCCTGCTTATCTCTCAGCATGTAGCCTTGCATTCTCTGTGCCTTGCCCTGCTTCCGGCTGCATGGACAAGAGAGTCATCCTGAAAGCTCTTTTCCCCACCTCTGTTCTCCACAGTTTTCTTTTATCTACGATGTACAGGATAAAGCCCATATTCTATTTCCAGCATTCAGTGTCGCTCTAGTCTGTGCTATCAACTTGCTTTCCTATATTCATTATTGTTATTATTATTATTAATTTTGATTATTTTGAGACAGCTGTCTTTTCTTGACAAGAAGATCTGCTTGCTGTGGCTTAAACTTATGCAGGAAGTTTTAGCTCTTATGCCTTTGTTCACACACTGCTTATGTTTGTTTCTTTGTAACGATTCTGATCTTTTTTTGAAAGTTTACTTAAAATGTTATTTATTTACGTGTGTGTGTGTGTGTGTGTGTGTGTGTGTGTGTGTGTGTGTGTGCAGACAGGTGGGTAGGTAAGTCAGAGGACAACTTGAGGTAGTCTCCTTCCACTGTGTGGGCTCCAGGGACTGAATTAATCTTTACGCTTGATGGAAATCACCTATCTCTTCTGAGCCACCTCATCAGTCCCCTTTGCAAGGTTTTGAGATTATTAAAAATTTCTTTAACTGACAAATAGAAGATCAGATATATTTATTGTATCAATCACATTGTCCTGAAATACATAGACATTGTAAAATAGCTAAACTGAACTGATTAACAAATGCATCACCTCGTAGATCTACTTTTTGAGGATGGTAGGTGATGAGACTGGAACTCACAGCCTTGTGCTTGTGATCTATCAATGAGCTACACCCTCAGCCCTCCGTTTTATCAAGACAAGGGCATTCTGCCCCATCCCTACAACCTAGTTTTCTTTTCCTTTCCCCCTCTTTTTTCTTTCTTTCTTCTTTTTCCTTGCCCCACCTCCAACTTACTACTTTTCATAAATTCCTAACTTGTATTAATTTTTAATTCATTTAAGTTAATTACTCATGTCTTATAGGTACATTTGTGATTGCTTGTCTTATAATTAATTTGTTTCCATGTGCACTGGTTTTATGGGTGGTCTATCTGCTCTGTGACAGCAAGAACTGTATTTCTTTGCAGGCTCTAGAAGTGTTTGTAATTAAGACAGTGATTGCAAACTTGTTTGAATCTGGAATGAAGTGACTATAGCTCTGAAAACTAGACTCAGTGGGTGTTCATTTCACTTGAAGAGGAAATGGTAAGATTGGGTTCTGTGGAATAATCCTTCGGTACATTGTGAATGTGTGTATTACTCTCATTGGTTAATAAAGAAGCTGATTGGCTCATAGCAAGACAGGACAAAGTTAGGTGGGACAATCAAATTGAGGATACTGAATTGAAGAAGAGCAGAGTCAGAGGAGATACCAGCCAACCACTGAGGAAGCAGGATGTGTATAAAATGAAGTGACAAGCCATGAGCCATGAGGTGAAGCATAGATAAGAAATATGAGTTAATTTAAGTGTAAGAGTTAGTTAGTAACAAGCCTGAGCTATTGGTTGAACATTTATAAGTAATATTAAGCCTTTGAGTGGTTATTTGGGAATTAGAGGGTGGGAGAGAAATGTCTGACTACAATTGAGTTCTTTAGATTCCTGTATTGGGTCAGCCCCATGAGGTGTAAACTGCAGACAAGCCTGGCCAGCAGAGCCACACACCAACCTGCAAGAAGTGGAGGTGGGAGTGACTGGAATGCCTCATGAGGCAGTTGGTGAAACACTGCTCCAGAATACAAATCCTTCATGTTGTAAGGGCTCTAGGGGTTTAGTGATTAATAAACATTAAAGATTTGAACACTCTAACAGTCAGTTTTAAACCTTTCATCCCTATATAAAAGTCACAAGCGGCTGGGCGGTGGTGGCACACACCTTTAATCCTAGCACTCAGAAGGCAGAGCCAGGTGGATCTCTGAGTTTGAGGCCAGCCTGGTCTACAGAGCGAGATCCAGGACAGGCACCAAAACTACACAGAGAAACCCTGTCTTGAAATGCCTTCCCCCCCCAAAAAAAAAAAGTCACAAACATCAACATAAATACAGAGCAAACTCAAGTCCTATTATACACATATCCCTCATGTTACCAGGTAGATGCCTCAGCTTTCCATTACTACAACAGAGTACCCGAGAGAGCCAACTTAAAAAGAGGGAAGTTTTGTTGGGACTGTTTGTTTGGACTCAACAGTTTAGAGGTTCAGTTCATGGTCAGGTGATTCCCTTGTTCTGCGGACTGTGTTGAGGGGGCACATCACAGTGGTAGCTGGTGGTAGAGGAAGCTGCTCACCTCATGTGTAGGAAGTAACAGAAGATGAATGGGAAAGACTGGGACTTCATAAACCCCTTCAAGAGTATACTTCCAAGAACCCAACTTTCTCTCACTAGCTAGCACCTGCACCTTTTAAAGGCTCTGCCCCTTTCCAGGAGTGCCACAGACTAGGAGTCAAGCCTTTTAACACATGGGACTTTGGGGACAATTATCCAAATCATAACATGTGGATTACCTGGACCCTTAAGAACAAAATGAAATTGGCTTGCCATTGAATAGTTATGAAAGTCAAAGACCTTAAAGTCTGGGGAAGATGGCAGACTTGGCTGCCCATGTAGCCCAGAACTCTTAAGATTTACTTGCACCTCTCTCCTCCTCCCTTCACCCTCACAGCCCTTCTGCTCTCTGACAGGAAGACACTCACCAAGGCTTCTGTGAAGGCAGTAGAGTTTCCCAAAAATTTGTGGAGAAAGAACAAATTTTTGTTACACAGAAGCATCAAACTGAAAATTAATCATTCAAGGTTTTGCCACTTACAATAATCTGGAATAATCTGGAAGTTTCTCAAGAGTCTAATTTCCTGACATTTTTTTCTCTCCTACCCTTTCCCAGGTCGGTTTCTATAGATCTTCATGACTACTTCTACTGTCTACTTGAATGCCGGGTAGTGCCACCATCATTCACTTCCCAAACTGTGGTATCATAGCTTTATCAGTTAGCCCCAACTCTCCCAATCCTTCACTTTGCACAGTTTTGCTCATGCACCTCTCGTGTGTGCAGCAATTCCTGGGCAGCAGATGCAAGCTTGATCAAGTCCACTTCTCATTCACATCCTCCTCCCCAAACCTTAAACCCATATACGAGAATGAGGTCTCAGAGCTTTACTCCCGTGCACCGGCAAACCACCAGCCTTACGTGACTAATAGAATCCACTGCTACTTCCTGGAGAAGAGAGAAGCCAGATGGTGCTTCCTTTGTGAAGAAGCAGCATGCACTCTGCCTTGCCATCCACTGTGCTTTGAGTGGTGAAAAGTGGGTCAATGAAAGCCACAGTGACAAGAGCCTTCCCTGCCTCCGAGAGACTGCGTCCTTCGCCTGCTTCCTGTCCTATTGATTTCTTCTGGCAAGATGTGTCTTCATTTTCAACAGCCCAGAGCAATACTGCTGCCCGGTTGTGACATTGAGAAGAGACAGAGCTCAGCTGTAGTCTAACAATAGGAGAAAACCCTCAGGACACACAATGATGTCATTGAGAGGCAGATAAAGGTGAAGCTTATGTGCTCAACAGACCCAGAATTGAAAGGGAAAGAAACTCCCGGCTGGTGGAATCTCAAACCTGGCAATCACCCTCTTCAAACCAGAAGTCCCTGAGACCTGCCAGTCTCCAGAGAAGAAGGACTGCAGAGGAAGGTGGAACTCCAGCTGGGGCAGCAGGGTCAGCAGGGGCAGCCACAATTCTCCACCTTGGTGGTAGCCTAAGCACAGAGAATGAAGGGAGCCATGGGGATGTGGTATCTAGCTGCCAGCCTACTACTGATTGCTTAGTGCCAGCTGGGGTCCCCTTGCCCTGACTCTGTTCCTTGCAGCTGTAGTTAAAGAATCTGTAGCAGCTTGCCCCCAAAGCCTGATAAAAGAGGATTGTATCAACCTCTTTAAAAGAAAAAAAAAAAGATTCAGTGTAGTTATGTAAGGTTGCCCACACATGCACATCTGTCCTCTCCCTCCAGATGCAAGTGAACAACAGCCCTCAATGATACTTCTGTCGAAGTTGGGGGTCTGAGTAGGGATATAAACTGAGCTGGGGCTTGCATTTGAAGCGGCCCTTGTGGGTGATTTCTGGATCTAGGGGGCCAAGGTGACCTTTCGGGAACCTTGAAGGAGCTTTGACGGACAGGCCACTGCCTGTGTCCTTTTCCTGTTTGCAGTAGATGGGTGGCACTCCACAGAGTGTCCCAGATGTCACTTTCTTACTCGTTTGGGCAGGTGCTCAAATACTTGTCCATCATTGTTTGTTTTATTCATGTGTGTGTCCTTCAGCTCTTGCAAACTTGGGCGAGTCCCCCCAGTCAGCATGCTTCCTGTTGAAAGCTCATGAGTCTCTCTCTTTCTTTGTGATCAAAGTCCACCTTCTAGCCGTATCTAGAAGGTGGAATGATTGCATAAGCCAAGAGATGAAGGGACAGGAGTTGGGACAATGGCAAGAATGGAGAAAAGGGGTAAGCGGGGGTGGGAATCTCTGTGAATCAGCCCTGTCGGGCGTCCATGATCCTGCAGTGGGGGGGTTGATCAACAGAGCCCCACCCTGTGACTCTTTTTCCCTCAGAGGACAAATCTCTTTGAAGAGAGCTACACTATTTTTCTGAGCCCCTAATGCTTCCTCATATGGTTACAAATGGCAGAGCTGTGTCAGGACCCTGGCTGGCTGAAAAGTCTTACACAGAAGCGTCTCTTAAGTTACTGGCATCATTTATTCACAAGACAATTCTGGGGATCCTCTGGGACAAAAGTCCTGCAACCTCTTGAATGACTAGGATGCCTTGCTGATGGTCTCACTGAGGATTGTGGGGTGAGTGGGATGGGGTGGAGTGGGGTGGGGTGAGGTTTAAGAGCCCTCTCCCTTCCCTTCCTTTCTTTCTCCACCCTTGGCCTACTTCCCCTCTCCTCACACCGTTGTGTGCGGGGGTGGGGCTGGGGGTGGAGCACGATGCTCATTTATCATATTTTTTCCAAATAGCTCTGTGGAGTAGACTTTATTACTATATTTGAGCAGTGGAACATGACACTTTGCTAGACTAATACACCCAAGACCACATCATGTGAACAAATAGATCCACAATTCAAACCCAGATCTTTCTGATCTGTAGGTTTAAAGACATATGTGGAGCCCAGAACAAAGGCTCAGAGGGTGCAGCCAAGCCTGGAGGCTGAGGCATTAGGAGGTGGTGAGTTTTGAACTGATATTCAAGGCTGGAATAGAAATGTGGTCAAGCAGACCCGGCAGAACTGTGTATCCTATCACCACAGTGGGTGGCACTCAGATGCAGGTGGGAAGATGGGTGGCAATGGCTTAGGTTACCAAGGCCATGCATGGGAGGTACTTGGGGCAGCAGACACCAGTGTCTGAGGAGGATCTAATGAGAATAGGCACTGTCCTGGTGCGGGTGGGGTGGCTCCAGATGAGTGGACCGAACCTGACCCACCAAGGGTCCCCTGATTGTTCTTTAAGAAAAGCCATATTCATGCTTTCTGTGAGCAACCAGGGGTTACATAGACTCCCTGGTAGGCAGACAGATAGGGTAAGGGGCATGGCTAGGTAATAAAGTCAGTGAACTTCCAAGATGGTCAGATTCTTCCTCAACCTGACTTGACAGCCTTTGTCTCCTACCAGCAAGCCCCCTGGACTGGATCAACAAGTTCAAGGCCTACTCAGGACATGCCATGCTACAGTTTTGGGCCAATCAACCATCGTGTGTCTCTTTAAACCGACCAACCCTAAACTGGTGAAGAAAAACTCTTTGAGGCTTTAAAACTCTTAGCCTCTAGAAGAGACTGGATTCCCCAGCTTCTGAGCACCCCTCCCCGCCGATTTTGCAGAGGGTCTTTTTCTCTGTGTGTCTGCCATGTGCCTGTGTTTTCTCACCCTTAACAAATGCTTTCTTCTGCTGCTGATTTTATCTGTGCTCGCGATTTCTCTGCTGCTATCTATTGTGCTTCAGATTTTTCCTGTCTTTTAATTCTTTAACTGGCAGAGAGAACAAACTCGGCTGCAACCCCCAGACTGTATCAGTCCCAGACCTCTAGACTGTGCCACCTGGTTGAGTCATCAGGGATTTGTGGCTGCATTCATGACCACACTTCCTTCCTTCCCTCTCAGGCAAAGTTTTATCCATCGCCTTGGACATGGTCACATGGGTTAGTCCTTTCTTGGAAGTGCCCATGGTTGAGACCTTGGGAGGTTCTCTGGGGGTCTGTTTCCTGGGCTGCGAGGCCAAGGCTATGGAACTCCAGGGAGGGGGTTTCTGGTCTGCACCCAAGTGGGCTTGCTCCTGCAGCTGTGGTCCTCTCTACCCTCCAGCAGCCCGGAGCTCTACATTGGTGTGGGCAGGTTTGGCCTGTTTTTCATTATGGATGAGAAAGTGGGAGGGAATGACAATGTTTCCAAGGCCTGCTGGGAGACCAGTATCCCAGATGGATAGAATTTGGAAGGTATAGAAAATATCTGCTGAGAACAGAGAAGGCCAGGTGCCATTGACCATGGAATGGGAGGAATGTCTGACTACCAGGGCCAGGGCTAACAGAAATGACTCCAGAACTTCTCTTCTGTCTCCTAAACCACACACCCTGGGGTATAAGTTGGTGACAAGTGTGGGTGCCTGGTTTAGAGTTTTGTTTTTATTGTTGTTGAGTTTCTCTCTCTCTCTCTCTCTCTCTCTCTCTCTCTCTCTCTCTCTCTCTCTCCAACTTCGCACTATATAACTCTGATTGGCCTGAAACTGACTAGGCTGGCCTGGAACTCACAGCAATTCACCTGCCTCTGTCTCCCAAGTGCTTGAATTAATGGCACAGGCCACCATGCCTGGCTTTGTTTTAGTAGTTTTCAGTGTTGGCCACAAACTACAGAGCCTTGCATAGTCTAGGCAGGTTCTCTAGGCTGAGCCACACTGCCAACATGGAATGACTAGTTTTGAATGAATACCAGGAGAAATTGAAAATTAGCACATCGGTGGCTTGCATGCAAATAGATGAAGTGCCGTGAAATGTGTTCTCTTAAGTATTTGTGTGTAGTGGGGATGGTATACGTGTGCACACTATATGTGGGTGCATGCAAGTGTATTCGGAGGCTGGGGATTCCCTGATTTGGCTAGCCTATTAGGCTGGTGAGCTCCAGGGAACCACCTGTCTCCTCCCTAGCTCTGGGATCACAGACTTAGAATGTTGCACTTGACTTTTCTGTGAATGCTGGGGATCCAAACTCAGGTCCTAATGCTTACACGACAAGCGCTCTAGGAACTAAGCTGTCTCCCACCCTCTTCAGCATTTTAAGCCCTTCCTTACAATGCAGTTTTCATGCATGTGAGTATAACTTCTCTTATTATTGTTTTCAAAGCTGATATGTTTTTTATGTGTATCGTCAAAGAGAAATCCTGGAAGAAAGCTGTCTGCATAGGCTGATCAACCGATAAAAAGTTCAATGACTATGCAGAGTGCTGATTCTATAACCTAATTAAAATTTCTTTGGGGGCCATCTTTAGCCCCTAAGAGCCATTCACGCTCAACTCTGTGTCACTCCTAACATGCTGACAAGCAGATGAAGACCTTCAGACTCTATTAACTTGACAAAACCCCACTCTTCATGAACAGAGTGGCTATGAATGTGTGAGTATCTGAGGCCTGTAGACACGATTTCCCCCATCCTGTAACCAGCCTCTTTGATGTTTCTACCAATGTATGTTTTAAATGCTTTAATTTATGACTTTCTTTGTTCTGCTATAATAAAACTTCATGTCACTGCTTCCATGGGAACAGTGTTGGGAACATTAAAGTTGGTCCAACCTAACTCCATGTTTTCCATGGCCATGGTCACTCAAATTTGACTCCAGAGTAAACTATCTCTTAATGTCCTTGAGTTGAGAGCTTGTGTGTGCGTGTGTGTGTGTGTGTGTGTGTGTGTGTGTGTGTGTGTGTGTATTTGTGTGTCTGTGCACATGTATGCAGGTGCCCACGGAGGCCAAGAGTGAGTATTGGATCTCCTGGCACTAGAGTTCCAGGTGGAACTGTGACATGAGCTGTGACATGGGTTTTGGGAACTGAACTCTAATCCTCTGTAAGAGCAGGAAGTACTCTTAACCTCTGAGCCATCTCTCCAGTCCTTATTTTATTTATTAATATTTATTTACCTAGTTTAATTTCTGGAGAGAGGATCTCATTATGTAGCCCAGACTGGCCTGGAAATCATGGCAACCTTTCTGCCTCAGTCTCCCAAATACTGGAATTACAGACATGAGCCACCATATGTGGCATCCCAACAGACTTTCCTTCCTCCTCCTCTTAGGGACAGAGGAGACACAGCTTGGCATTGTCACTGGCAACACCCAAGACATTTCTTCAATCTTTTAGGGACCTTGAAACAGGTGCAACCAGATTCTCAGCTTCAATGTAGAAAAGAATTTCAAGGTGAGCCAGCATGATGCAGAGCTTATTAAGAGACATTTTAAATACAGATTTTAAACATGGGGATTAAATAGAAAAAAACCCTCAGGAAGAAATTAAGACATACCAGGGCATGGGTGTGGACTTCCCAAGGAGGGAGCCATAATTCATTGTCTTTGCAACAGTAGTTTCTATCATTTTGGTAGGATGGAGTTATCTTCAAAGCGTTGCTAAGGAACCTAAGTGACATCACAGGGTAGTTCCCGGTGGGCATTTGACTATAACTAATCAATCAAAGCCCTGGATCACAGGGAGCCAGGAAGCTAGGATATCTTCACTGTAAACAAAGTTAACAGTCTTCTTTGAAATTCCCAGGAAATGTCTGGGAGAGGAATGAGGCCCTGCCCCAAGTCGTATGGCTTATGCTGGAAGCATGGTCTCCTGTGACCTTCTAGCATCTATAGAGCAGAAACGTGCCTGTGTTTGTCACAGCAAATGCCCTCTGTGCTAGTTCTTGTCCCCCTTCTGCAGAAAAGCGTCCATCAGACACCAGCGCGAGGGCCTCAGTTTCCCTCCACGTGGCTCCATATTTCCCCTGCCTTTCTAGCCTCCTTCTCTTCCTCCTGTTCTTCCTTGGAACAGGTTACATCATGGCATCTTCATGCGAATATAATTACAGTTTCATGTTTGCCAACTTAAGACTTTTTAAAAGAACAGTGGCATTTTTGGCATCTTTCTTTGCAACAATTTGAAATAGAAGAGACCTTTTTTTTTCTTCCCTTCCCCTGCCTCCCTCCCTCCCTCCTTCCTTTCTCTCTCAGACTCACTATTCACTACAAACCTGACTGGTTCTGACTCAAAATCGTCCTGCTTCAGCTTCCTGCATACTGAGATTTCAGGAGTGAGTCACCACCCTAACAATATCTTTATTTCATGTTTGCATTAATAATACATGGGGAGTATAAACAGTTTGAAAATGGAAATTGGTAGAAAGATGTACCTAAAGCCACTTGTACTATGACTGCTAAGTATAAATGTAAAGTTTAGTAGAAATGTGTGTACATAGACTTACTCTTCTGTAATCGGCTTCATAAACATTCAGTGATATTCATTTCCAGGCTGCCACATGCTCTTCAACAGCGTAGTTCTGATTCAGTGTGATATAGTGGCTCTGTCACATTTTAGTTTGCATGCCCCACTTTTCTACATTGAATTTGTTCCTGGCTGTCCAACTCAGCGAACAGATATTCATCCTCACAGATGCATCCGGTGACATCAGTGACTGTTTTTTGAAGTGGAATTACTGTATCAAGAGCATGCTTGACATAAGGCTTGTCATCCACTCTGCCCTCTGGAGGGCTACATCTTTATATCTTTGAAGACACTGTAGCTGGGATTAAAAGCATTATTTTTAATTATGTGTATGTGTGCATGAATGTGGGTTCCCATGGAGGCCAGAGGTGTTGGACCCCCTGGAGTTAGAATTACAGGTGGTTGTAGCCACCTGATGTGGGTGCTGGGAATTGAACTCAGGTCCTCTGGATGAACTGTACTTACCTGGAGCCATCTCTGCAGCCACTGTCTCTGGGAAATAATCAAAGTCCCTTCAGCCGCTCTTTCTTCCCAGGAGGCACCTGGTTTCTCTTTTTAGTTTTGAGTCTCTCTTTTTTCAGTATTTAAAAATTATGGATAAATAAGTCCAACAGAAAACTTCCCCTCTTAACCAGTTATATATATACACACACACACACACACACACACATATATATATTATGATTTTACGTTAAAGACAGTTTTCAAATACAGTCAAGAACTCCCACCGAGTTTACAGGAACAAGAGGTTAAGGTTTTCAATGGAGCATGTCTGAAGCCATAGGTCTGAACTGTCTGCTTAGGCCCTTGTTAACTACAACATTGCCCAGATACTCAAGTGTCCAGCGGTATTCAATGCTGAGTTAAAATGTGTCCCAAGTCGTCTACTAACATATGCACTTTGACTCTAATTTTTCTCTTTAAATTTTGTTTTTCTTTTTAGTTTTAGACTTATTTAATAGAAGAGGACATGCAATCTGTTTAAAAGAGCTTCTAGTGATCAAAGTTAAGGCAGTTTCTAACAAAGTAAACAACATGGAATTAGTAGAAATACCATGTAACTCAAAGCATAAGGAAACTACCTGAGTCTGTAGTCATCTTTTTTCTCTTTATAACTTTTTTCTTTGTTGAGATTATAATATGATTACTTTATTTATCCCTTCATTTTCCTTACCCCCAATCTTCCCATATACCCCTTTTTGCTCTCTTTCAAATTCTTCCCTCTGGATACGGAAGATGGTTGTTTGGCTTGAACTGTTTTGGGGGCACCCAAGCAGGGGGATCAGGATCCATCCCTGGTGCATGAGCAGGCTTTTGGGAATCTGGTGCCTGTGGTGTGATGCCTTGCACAGCCTTGGAGCAGTGGGAAGGGGCTTGGGCCTGCCTAGGCTCAGTGTGCTGGGCTCTGCACCATGGGGACATGGGTGACCTTGATTTGGGGATGTGGGGATGTGGGATGGCTTGGGAGAGAGGTCTTGGGGGTGACATCCACCCTTCTGCTTTCTACCTCTGAATTCTGGTAAGAAAGCCTGTGCAAGGGAGCTAGGCAGCCGTTGTCCTTCTGCATTTGGAATATTTCACTTAGTGTAGTGCTTTCCAGGTTCGTCCATGATGTTGCTTGTGCAAGGAGTTCCTCTATTTAAGGCTGAATAATATTTCCTTGTGTGGATAGATCAGGTTTGCCGTACATTCATCTGTTGATGGACACATGGCTTCTTCCATGCTTTAGTTTTTGTGAGTAATGCTGTCATGAATTTGGATGTAGGAATATCTCTTCCCCAAACCCAGCTTTCAAAGCTTTTGCATACATACTAAACAGTGGAGTCAATGGCTCACACAGGGATTCTATTTTTCATTTGGGCAATCTTATTACAGATGGTTGTGAGCCACCATGTGGTTGTTGGGAATTGATCTCAGAACCTCTGGAAGAACATCCAGTGCTCTTAACCTCAGAGCCATCTATCTCAACAGCTCCATGGTGGTTCACAACCATCTACCATAAGATCTGGTGCCCCAGATCGGTAACACCATGACCACGTGGCAACTTATAGATTAATACAAATGGATTAAGTTATAAGAGCTAGCTAACAAGAAGCTTGAGCCATAGGCGATCCAGTTCGTTAATTAATATAAGCCTCTGAGTGACTATTTTATAAGTGGCTGCAGGTCCAGGGGGGCAAGATGGAACCAGAGAAACTTACCACTACAGGGCAGGGACCTGCCATACCATTTCCCCCAGTAGCTGCATGGTTTGGGCTGCCACAAGTGGCGCACAGGATGCCTTTCTGCATTCTCACAGCGTGTCTTCTTCTGTCTCTGATAGCAGTCTTGATGGGTGTGAGGTGCAGTACCCAATTATTTGATTTGCATTTCGCCGATGAACAGGGATGTTGAACATGGTTTCATTGCTAGCTGACATTTGCATACTTTTTTTTTTAAAGATTTATTTATTTTATGTGCATTGGTGTTTTCCTTGCATGTATGTCTGTGTGAGGGTGTCAGGTCCCCTGGAACTGGAGTTACAGACAGTCGTGAGCTGCCATGTGGGTGCTGGGAATTGAACCCGGGTTCTCTGGAAGAGCAGTCAGTGCTCTTAACCACTGAGCCATCTCTCCAGCCCGACATTTGCATACTTTTTTGAGGGGTGGAGGATATTCAAGTTCTTTAACTGTATGAAATTCAGTTTGTTTGAATGGGAATCTCTAGTTCTCATTCTCTTCCCAGGGTCTAGCAAGCTGGGTTCCTTGCCACCATGGAGTCTCTACCCAGTGTCCTGTGGCAAATTTAGGCAGATAGGCAGGGACATGAGTCATTTAAAGTCACTCTCCCCATTCACATGGTGGGCTCTACGCAAGTGTAGTGTGTTCCTTCAAACATGCCAAGATAGGAGCTGGCAGAGCACATCAGTTGGGGAGTGAGTTCTTAGGTTACTGAAGAATGCTGGCCCACCTCTGTAATTGCTTTCAGAAAAATCAGCTGCAGATCATGCTTTGAAAAAACCAGAGTCATTTTATTTATTTTATTATTTTTCTGGGAGATTTGCTCGAACTTTCATCTGGGTTGGAGCCCCAAATGGCAAGTCATCAAAGGCTCAGATCCATAGCTTTTCAATCTGGAAGGGCTTCTCCGGCAGCTGGAGCTCTGTGAGAGCTCTACTCAAATTCTTTCAAGTGGGGAATCACTATGATTTCCACTTTTTGTTCCAAGTTCAAATGATAGTGTCCATCTTGAGGACAGGATATTTGTCCTCAAATGCTTGGACAAATTGATTTGTTTTCTAGGGGAAAATCATCATCTTAAAAGCTACAAATGCTCCAGACAGGAGTGAGCTTGTTGAAGCAAGGCTGAGGGACCTGTGCCCGGGCCCAAAGACTCCCTATACCTGACTCCTCCTGGCTCACGGCAGCAACTGATCAGTTTGGACATGTTTTGAAGACTGTTGGGGGAAACCCAGTGCTGTCTGGATCCTTCTTCAAGGCCCACAGAAAGCCCAGGGTTGACTGAGTTGGGATAGGAGCAAGGAGTGCCTGTTACTGTGGCAATTGAGCAGATGGATCCAGGATGTCATAAAGATTTGGTGTGCTGACTGGTCTTACGTCAACTTGACACAAAACTGGAATTGTCTGAAAGGAGGGAAACTTAATTGAGAAAATGCCTCCACAAGATACAGCTGTAAGGCATTTTCTTAATTAGCTATTGATAGGGAGGGTCCAGTCCAATGTGGGTGGTACCATCCTGGACTTGTGGTCCTGGGTTCTGTAAGAAAGCAGACTGAGCAAAGCCATGTGGAGCAAGCCAGTAAGCAGCACCTCTCCATGGCCTCTGCATCATCTCCTGCCTCCAGGTTCCTGCCCTGTTTGAGTTCCTGTCCTGACTTCCTTCCATGATGAACAGCAATGCTGAAGTATAAGCCTAATAAAACCTTTCCTCCCCAACTTTCCATTTGGTCATGGCGTTTCATTGTAGCAAAAGAAACCTTAACTAAGACATTTGGAAAGGACAGTGAGCAGAGAAGAGTCAGATTTGGGGCACAGGGCCTGCCACACTTTCCAAAAAGATGAGGGCAAGCTGGCTTGGAAGATGATTCTGCAGGAGCCCATAGGGCCTTGGCATGAAAGAGGAAGTTTTTTTTTTTTTTTTAACAGGATGTTCCAGATACAGTTATGGCAGGGGTTAGAGAATTCATTCTGAGACCTCATGTATGGATGTGTGTACAGTTGGGTAGATAGCTCACTGTTCAATGTCAGCTAACTAAGGGAAATGAGTGTGAACATATCTAAGTCACACTTTGATTGCCAAGTCCTCAGCCTACAGTAGGGCTGCATCTGCCAGGACAAAGGGATACCCTTTCTAATTAGGCAAAGTCACATTAAGAATCAGTGGTAGCACTGAGGGAAGTTAATTTTCTGCCATAATTCTAGTCTCGTAGTACCCTACTCAGAGTTTCTCAGCCAACTCAGGTAATTGTCAATGCCAATGTCTCTTCATCAGGAATAGAACATAATTGCATTACAATATCATGTCTCAGCCTTGTGCTCATTCATTTCAACAAATATTTATTAAGGCCTTGGTGTGTGTCAAGTGTTATTCTGGGTGCTTGAGATTCACCAGTGGATAGAGAGCACTATTCTCCCTCTGTGAAGACGACGGCTTCACAGGGCAAATTGACTCAGTAAGCAACACACATAATGAGTGAATTAGAATGCAGTGAGTATTAGGGAACAAAGGTTAGGCTTGCACATCATGATTTCTCAAACATAAAGCTGCTAAGTCCTCCACAGTGATTAATAGATACCCGAGGAGGACATGTTGAGACCATGTAAACCTTTACTTACTCCTAAAACATTTGCATTTAACTATAGTGTCCATCAACAGATTGTAACATTTTTAAGACTTATTTTACATATGTATGTGTGTGTGTGTGTGTGAGTGTGTGTGTGTGTGTGTGTGTGTGTGTGTGTGTGTGTGTGTGTCACTAAGCATGTGTATGCCATGTGTTCAGGTTCCTTCAAAAGCCACAAGAGGGTGTCAGATTTTCTGGGGCTAGGGTACAGGAAGTTGTAAGCTGCCTGGTGTGGGTGCAGGGGACCAAACTTGTTCCTCTGTGAGCTCTTAACCACGGAGCATCTCTCCAGCCCCTGCCTGCAGCAGCCTTAACTGCTCTGTTCCAGTGGCAATTCTGTATTGTCTTCATTCCTTCTAATTTTATTAGGAAGTTTCTCTAAGGAGAGTCATCACCCCCACATATTTATTTGTTCACTAATAACATACTGTATCACATCAAATGACCTTATGACGTTATATTGCTTAGTGGGTTCCAATCCTGAAGTATTCACTTTTATTTTGTAGCTCACAATTTTATAGTTTGGGCCATGGAGACCTATTTCAGATTGGATCCTGTGTCTTGACAACATGGCCCCAACCTTTTGAGCACTCACAAGAGACATTTTCTCATTTCTGCCCAGAAATCAACTGCTTCTCACAGAGACCTTGGCTCCTTCTCAACGATGGTCCACAAGGTATGTTCAGAGGTCTCTGGATGCTGTTGCTTTTATGCTTTCTTAGGGGATGGATCTTAACAATATGAGTGTGTGTGCTCACTCATGTAACACACTGATATAATTCTTACCTTCATCATGATGCCTCTCATTCCAATTTATACCCCAGACTTTTAGTATCTTTTCCTGGCAGTGCCAGACATGGTCCTCCTTAATTAAAATATACTTACGTGATTAGCGCTAAGATGCATTAAAGGCAGTGCCAGAATTGCTAACACATGCTCTCGTGAGAAATTATCTCAAACATCACACTTGTACAGCTTATTTTTTTTCTTTAGCTTTACAACATGGACATACAATGATGTTGCCAAGGCTAAGTTAGTTTGGTTCCTTTCTTCTCCACTCTCTTTAATGTGGACATTTTATTCACTGTAGTATAATTCAGTTCAATTATTACAATTTGTTTTCCATTTTGTTTTTTTTTTTCCATATCATGCTTGATGGCTTTTAAATTTACCTTCAGTAAGATTCACTATGGCCCAGAGTTTTATAGGTTCTGGCAAGCAGATAGAGTGGTATATTTGTCTCTATATCATGACAAACAATGGTCCTGCTCATTGAATTGTCATCTCTCTCAACACCCTTTGCTATTTACACTGCCCTATCCACATGCCCAGCATCTGGGACCTCCGGTTCAATCTGATAGGGTCTTTGGTGGACACTACTGTTGTAGAATATTGCCATTTTTGTATTATATGGCTTCTGCCCTCCAGAACTCTTGGAACTACAATTACACACAAGAGACACAAACAAGATTGGGCCTATTAACTTCCATCATGGCTCACAAGGCCCTGCTCTTCTCCAAGGGAACATAATAGTTTCTGAGGGACAGAGAGGTTTTTGTTTGTTTGTTTGTTTGTTTGCTTGTTTGTTTTTTTCTTGTTGTTTGTTTGTTGGTGACGGAGCCACCTATAAGTTACTTATGTTTTTATATGTAAATCCCAATTGAACTCATTGGCTCATAAATAAAGACTTGGGTGGAATTATTGGGCCCCTCTCTGAGGTGAGGAATCATGTCTCCTCAAGAAAAGTCAATGCAACACTTGGGATCCAGGCGTGGGACACAATAAAACTAAAGATAAGTTCAGGAAGTGCCCTTGCATTGACTTTGCTGTGGGTGATGACACATGTAACTAAGTTCTTTGAGGGTGGAGCATTTCTGGGGGCAGGCCTGACATGGCCATGCTTCCTGCTGTGGTGTGGAATGCCATGCCTTCCTGTTGCAGTAGCTGTTGCATTGTCTTTGCTGTGGGTGAGGTGACACAAAATTAAGTCTGTCTGATGATGGATTTTCCATGGCAGAAATGCCAGGACAGCTACTTTCATTTTTGTGATATGGAACAGTAAGTACATCACCTTGATGAATGGGGTCTGCTATGGAGTAGGGGGAGCCCCCCACCCCCAGGTGGCTGAAGCACTGGACTATCTATTATAATCCCTGCAAATAGCACATATGGGACAGGATTGTAAATGGGCTGTGGCATCAGTTGTGTGGCTTTTCCTCTAGACCAGTAGTTCTTAACCTGTTAGTTATGTGTGTGGGTCACATATCAGATATCCTGCATATCAGATATTTACATCATGATTCATAACTGTAGTAAAATAACAATTATGAAGTAGCAATGAAATAATTTTATGTTTGGAGGTCGCCACAACATGAGGAACTGTATTAAGGGGCCACAGCATTGGGAAGGTTGGGAACCACTGCAAATGACACAAAGTTCTTTGTTCAGAAAGGAATTCCAATGAGAAAATAAATTACAATAAGGAAGCAATTACAATAAGAAAAAGACACATGCAAGCTATCCTATACATTAACTTCTGAATTGACAGAAAAAATAGGAAAAAAGAATGAAATCAAAGTGTTGGCTTGACATTCATTATGGCTGGGGTGGGGTGCAGAATACTCTCCCTTCAAACTGATTGAATTGATAAAGTTTTTAAAACAAGAAATGAAAGTCTCTCCCAGGCTGGCTCAGGATGCTGTGGGACATGATGGTGCATGGGGTCAGTCTGAAGGCTGTGAAAGCAGATAAATTGAAAATTATAACTAACTATGCATTTATCCTTGAGACAATGGCTGCATAATCTGAGGGAATATGAATGAAGTCAATTTCAGAAGAACTGGTTCACAGGACACACTTATTAGAGACACTTAATTGTCACCAGATGAAGGTGCCATGAACAGAGGAAACAGAGCAAGCGCAGTTACTGAAGGAACTGTGTATGCAGGGAGCAGCTTTTAGTGCCCAGTTCACAGGAATGGATATGAGCAGGTTAAGAATGAAACTGACTCAGTGGGGACTTTGGGACTGGCATGGGGCTTCAGTAGATAACTGGACCCCATTGTTTTGGAGGCAGGAGAATTCTGGAAGACCTGCATGATTTAACCCGGCATGCGAATCAAGTTCACAGAGTGCCGGTGCAATCAAGAGGGGATGAGAACAAGAAAAGACAGACAGAGGGGCCAGTCTGTGTCACTTGAAAGCAAGTGTGACATGGCTTGTGTCAAGCTGGGGTTCCTGGGGAAAAAGCTGACAGTTCGGTGTTACGAGTCTGTGGAAGGCTGAAAAACCTGACCCGCAGCTCATGGGAGGCATACACAATAAAACTGCAGGGGAAGAAGACTAGCCTTGCCCAGGGTTGGGTAGGTAGCACCCAACTCCTAGCGTCACCGGGTTGCATTTTTGTTCTGCAGAGAAGTAGACCGGGTGTGGAATTGTTTGCTTCACCTACAGCCTTCTTAGCAGCTAAGTAAGGTTGATGGGAGGCAGCAGCTCCAGGTGCAGCATGGGAACACAGCTTGACAGACTCCTGGAGCTATCTCAAGATGCAAACATGGCAGGTATGCCATGCAGACTCACGGTCTTGCTGCACTCGGCCTTAGATTAGATGGAGCAGACGAAGCTGACCTCACGGAGCCTGTCAGCTGTGAGGGGGTGTGCATGGTGGCTCCATGGGTGCTGCAGGATGAGGAGGAGGAATGGCTCAGGGAGAATGACTGGACTGTGGAGGACTAACTGAGGTAGTGCCTTTCGATGTCACTGTACCCAACACTGGCTTTAGAAACCAGTTGATACAACCAATGGAATATTGTCAGGCTATATTGGACGCTGTTCACATTTTACTTTGGTACCCCCTTAACTGAGGACTCCAGAGTGATCAACTAGCATTTGCTCAGAGAGGTGGCGGATAGTAGACCTTCAGAGGTCCTGCCTACGCTTTGGGAAAGGATTCATTACATAGACAATACAGTGATAACCACTGAGTGTTTTATAGATTTAAACAAAGATTTTGAAATATGTGTAAGGACACCAAAAAAATGAGAATGGGAAGTCAGTCACAGAGGTTGGAAAGTTCTGGCTACATGTGGAATCAATGGGAGTTTGTGGTCTGGTAAGGTACAGATTACATCCAACAAGGTGAATGAGAAAAATCTCACAGTAGTCTGTGCCTATAAATGTCATGACAATGGTTAAAAGAATTTGGAGAAAGATATAAAATTTCCCACGGCTGGGAAAAGATGTGCCTAAAAGCCATAGATTATTAAACGAAAAATCCCAGTGTCCGTGGTGGGTCGGCTCCCTATGGGTTGTTGGTTAGAAGTCTCTGAAGTCTCCCATAAATCTAATCTCTTGCCAATGAAGTTGGTTTTCCACCACATGGTAAGAACCTATTCCTGAAGACATCCTTTGTAGGAAGCTAGAGGTCACAAGTTGCTGTGAAGGCTACTAGGGAAGATTTGTTGGCAACAGTCCTACCTGGCTATGAACCTTGCATGTTATACTATCAATATGCCAGGTAAGATGTGCCTGTTGATATGACAGTGGCATGGTTATTATTGGCATAACCAACTACTTTGGGGTCAGGTTTTCAGACCTGATCCACAAGAAGGAGTTCACATTTGGTACCAAAAGCCAGGTAAAAAGCTCATGGCTGCAGGGGCCATTGCCTCTGGTGGGGAAATGATTGCTGTTTTGTTAGATGAATATGATGTACTAGCCAAATTACCGTCAACATGTTTTTGCCCACAGATCATTGCTGCTGCTGGCCTTGGTCAAGGGTGACTCTGGTAGTGGTGATAGTTACTATGGGGACCCATAGATAGCCAAAGTGTCAAGAATAAGTGAGTGCCAATGCTTAGTTCTAAATGGGTCATGATATCACTCCCCCCAAAGTCAGGAAGCATCATGGAAGAGGAAGTAGGAGAAGGGTGGAATACTGTCTTAAGGGCATGACATGACTATTACTCTCAGCAACTACTGTTACCTACAAATAACTCATACAAGATTGAGCTCATTAAAGTACTGTCATAGGGCAGGGCAGGGACGCATAAGGTACCATGCCTCACTGAGAATATATAAGCAGTTAATAGTTGCTGGAGAAAGAGACTTTCTTTAGTCGTGTAGCTACCCATAAGTTGTCCGTGCAACTTCATACCTGGAGTCCTGTAGTAATCCCAATTAAACTCAATGGTTCATCAAGTTAGACTGGTATGGAATCATTCATTTGGTATGTCATTGGTGCCCTAGGTTGGGTGTATATATGGTGTTCATTTCCCCAGGAAAAGCTAATGCAATACTATCCATACTCAAACTGCAGTACAGAGAGTGAAGGTATACATAGTCACATGGTTCTTGCTTCTTCGACTTGTCAAAATGGGTCTGCTGTTCATTCATTGTATTGTATATCAGTATTTTCTTCCCTCCTGATTTTGGGTTATGTTCCATTCTGTGGATTTATCACAATGTTTTAGTTCATTCTTCAACCCTGTTTCCTAAGTCATACACATATCAATTGTTCTCAGGTTTTAATGGTTATGAATAAAACTGCTATAAAACCACAAACAGATTTTTGTGAATGTGGGCTTTGATCTCTCCAGATTGAGGTTGTAGATCATGGATCAGTGTCTGCTTATCTTTGGAAGACATTGCCACACAGTTTTCCAAAGTGGCATGCCATCTTTCTTTCCCAGCGTGAAGATAGGAGAGATCTGATTGTGTTAAGCTTCCACAGCACTTGGTGGTGCCAGCATTTTCATTTCAGTCATTAGAATAGCAATGTGGTGAGGTCTATGGAGGCTTTAAAGGCTTTTTCCTAATGACCTCAGTGCTTATTGCCATCTTGTTTGGGGACGTGCTGTTCAGATCTGCTGTTTTAAACCCTGACTTGGTTTGTCCTGTCTTTCGGTTAATAGAGTTTGTCATATATTTTAGATCCAAGGTTTTTATAATCTGATTTGTGAACACTTTCATCTGGTGTTTTTCATTCAGTTGTTTTTTTTTTTTGTTTTTGTTTTGGTAGAGCAAAAGTTTTAAAGTTTGATAAAATCAAATTTATTAATTTTTAAATCAATTATAAGTATTTATCTAATCTTAGGTCACAAAGATTTCCTCTTGTATTTTCCCTCTAGATATCTTAGTTCTAGCACTTGTAGTTTTGTCTGTGATACCTTTTGAGTTGACTTATGTGTATGCCTTGTGAAATAGGATTAAAGTTGATTGCGTGTGAGGGTGTATGTGTCTTTTTTTGAAAAGTTTCCATTTCATTTATGCTATCAAATTTCTGAGTATGTAATTGCTTGAATTATCTCTTAAATTATTTGTTACTGTGTTTTCCTCTTTAAATTTATCAAAATCATTCTCTGAGTGGATTAACAGCACAGTCACTCCTGATTTTAGTGATAGAATCTTCTGCATTTCTTGGACAATTTTACTAAAGATCTATTAGTTTTGTTGTTGAGTTGAGGCATTACACACACACACACACACACACACACACACACACACACACACACACGCACGCACATTTAAAAGTGTAAAAAGCTTCACTTGTATAGTGCTCCACTTCCCTTCTTTGGAGACAGGGTCTCAACTATGTAGTTTTGGCTGGCCTAGAACTAGCTATGTAGACCAGGTTAGTCTTGAACTCTCAGAAATCTGTCTACCCCTGCCTCATGAGTGCTGGAATTAAAGGCCATGTTCCACCACGCCCTGCAACTTTTAGTGTTCGTTATGAGTCCATACTGTAAACATGTACCTGTGTCACAGGTGAGCTCCTGAAGCATCTTCTTGACTAATGCAGAACTAGCTGAACTGAACATAGAGTTGCTAAAATGCCTAAAACCAGCATTTCTCACTGCCCACCCCCCAGGGCCTCTGTGCTCATCTATAGGTCGCATCTGTCATCTTCACTGTTTGCTCAGAGAGGCTGAAAGTCAAGCAGTGGTGATATCCCAGGGCCACCTCTGCTCGTGACCGAACACGCACAGCTCTGATTTCATCAGTTCCATTCTTGTTTTCTGAGATGAGCATTGGTGGATCAGGCTAGCCTGCTGTAGCCAGAAGCATTTCCTCCTGGAATAGACTATTTTCATCCTTATTAGATAATACTAGACTGTTTTCTCAAGTGTTTTGTTTTCAAGCAGTTTATCCTCCCACCAGCAGGGAGTGAGAATTCCCTTTGCTCTGTACCTTCACCAACACTTGACTTTCTCCGCCCTTTGTCAGGTTTACATTCACTCTGCTGACCTTTCCGGTTTCTGGATGCTATCCTTAGATAAACAGATCTAACTGTGAAGACAAACTAATCCCCACTTTCCTGTTTACTAGTGATTTCCCACCCTGAGCCATGGAGATGTTCTGCTGTACTAACCCCCCAAATCTGTATGGTTTTCCTTTTCATATTTAGGTTTAAGTCTACCAAAAAAAATTGATTTTAAGTATAAAGGAATTTATTTCTTTGTCTATGTGAGTATCCAGTTAACTTCACATCATTAAAACAACAACAACACAACTATCTTTTCTAGACTACTTCTGTCTTCAAACCTCACTCCTGTCTATTATGACTGTTAATGTTAGTCTTGCTGGTGTTTTTGTGCTTCAGACATGTGACTGGACTTCTAATCCTATGTCTCATAACAGAAAAATAGCCTTTAATAAACTAAAAAATTCCAAGGTATAACTTAAGCAACTTCTAAATTTTGTCCTTGATGTGATCTTACATGCTTTTAAAGCACTTTCTTTGGCTTTGAAGCAATTCATAGTTTAAAAATAATAAAACTCTGTTTTAGAGATGTGAATACAATATTCTCGAACGTGTTATGTGTTAACTGAAATTTGCATTTGGCAAACACCAGGACCTCACAGTCCTCACTTCCCTCCAGTGCTTCCGGAATGTAAATACCAGCCATGGTTCCTGCGTGATCTCATTCAAATAACCGAACTGCTGCCGCCTTGTCCTGCCATTACTGTACCTCACTGTTTGTTTAGAATCTGATGTTTAAACACAGGAAAACGCAACCAGATGAAATGCAAACAGCGGTTCTGAATAGTTACAAACTTACCTTGGAAACAACTTCATTATTAAAAGTTTTTTTTTTAATGCATTTTATGTAGAGTATAATGCTTCTTTTAAAAATCTTTCTAAAAATTTCAGTGGTTAAGCTATAATCTACACATACCAAAATTCCCTCTCTTGTGGTATAGGTCTACAAATTTTGACAAATGTTTCATGCTGTGTAATCATGCACACCATTAAGATATAAAATTCCCATCAGCCTCCCCATCCCACCTGAGGGAGAGGCATTCCTCCCACCTGTACTTCAGGAATCTTTTTTTTTTTTTTTTTGGTTTTTTGAGACAGGGTTTCTCTGTGTAGGTTTGCGCCTTTCCTGGAACTCACTTTGTAGCCCATGCTGGCCTTGAACTCACAGAGATTCGCCTGTCTCTGCCTCCCGAGTGCTGGAATTAAACGCGAGCGCCACCACCACCCGGCTGCTTCAGGAATCTCTTTGGCAAATCTATCTCTGTTGCTTTTCTTTCCAGGATGTTATAAATGGGATTGTGCAGCATAAAATCTTTGAAGTCCGGCTTGCTTAATGTAGAGTGCATATTGGGGTGGATCTCTCTCTCTCTCTCTCTCTCTCTCTCTCTCTCTCTCTCTCTCTCTGTCTCTGTCTCTGTCTCCCTCCCTCTCTTTCTTTGCTTTCTGCTTCCATGAGGTGACCATGTTTGTTCTTACACAAGCTCCCTACAATGGTGTTCTGCTTTCCGCTAGGCCCAGAAGAGCAGTGCTGAGTAAACTGCAGACTGGAGACTGGGAAACTGTGAGCCAAAATCACCTTCCCTCTTTTTAAGTCGATTCCCTCAAGTGTTTTGTCACGGGGACACAAAGCTGACTACAATACTGAAGCTATTTATTGTCGGAAAATGACATAATGACTTTCGTTAGTGGCAATTTATCAAGAATACTTGCTTTACTTGCTATTTGATTTTAATAATGTGGCAAAATTCATCTGGAATTTTTATAAATACCAGAATTTGCTACAAATTCCAATTTTCAAATTAAGAAAATTCCCTTTCATTTAAAATGTGTTGAGATCTTTTGAATTTACACAAAGAATATTGATTATTCCCTACTTACTGCTCAGAAGCCTAAGTGTAGACATGGGGTTATTTTAGTTTGGAGCTTTGGGGAGTTGTTCTGGAAGTTGGAGAAGGCAGACAGGGTAGGGTACTGCCCTAAGAGTGCCTGAGATGGTGAATCAGGGAATTGAAACCGAGCCAGCAGTCAGGCATGACAAATCAAAAAGGGGGAGGTGAGCATGGACCGGGGTGAGAAGGGATCTGTGTGTCAGAGGACCCAGTGAGTTTGTGAAGTTGGTGTAGCTGGAGTAAAAGCAGAGAACAGCAAACACCTGCGATTGAAGTCGGGAGTGGGGGGGGTTGGGGGGGGTAAGAACGGGAGGTTTCAACTTCTCTTGCACATCTGGTGGAGAAGGGCTGTTTGTTTTTTAAATGGATGGATGTTTAGGCCTTACTCATGGCCAGTTAGGTCACAATTTGGAAGGGAGTTGGTTTCAAGTGAGTTCAGCAAGGGCCTGGAAAAACAGTGAACTTGAACAGATGACTAACTGGAGCACCTGCCCATGACATGGGTAGAGGAGAAAGTGACAGGAAGTTGAGCTGGTTTGGGGGAATCTGGCTCTCAAGCAGGTCTAGCATCTGTTGGAGGTCAGGAGTCCTGGCAAACTGTCAGGAAATAACCAGTTTTGTAAGTTTTTAAACCTGTAAAGACACCTAACCATTGCATAATTGAGCTTGCCTCTGTCCACATCCTGGGGCTGCCAGATAGTTGACAGCTAAATCTGGGGCCCCCCTTTGTGAAGTGTGCATACCTTCATGAGTTTCCCATGCTTGTTAGTGCCTTCTCTCCTCTGCTCTTACTCAAATCCATTACATATTTTCAGGGTGCATTTTATTTGGGATTGTAGGAATCTACATGTTTGATACAGGGTAAACTGTAAATAAATTCTTAGAAAAGATTTGTATGGGAGTACATACATCATTCATGTGCTTGTGGGGGTCAAGGTTGATGTTGTTGGACGTCTTCCTCTATAACTCCCCACCTTACTTTTTAAATCTAATATAAATTTCATTTAGAGCTCTCTTTTAAAAATGCTTTTCTTAATTATTTGAGAATTTCATACAGTGTATTTTGGTCAAATTCATTTCCTTCCCAGATCTGTCCAGAATCCAGATACTACCCAGATCAACTTTATACTCTCCCTACCTCTCTCTGTCTCTCTGTCTCTGTCTCTCTCCCCACCCCTTCTCTCAAACCCATGGAGTCCAGTGTCTGTTTTTTGGTTGGCCAACCACTCCTGGCCATGAGATCTGCCTCAGGCAATCAGCTATCAATAGCTTCTCAGATAGGGATGGTACTTTATGCCCACCTCTGCTTCTACATGCTGGGTTTTGTCTGCCGTGAGCTTGTGCAGATCTTGCACACATTGTCACAATGGCTTCTCATCTTGTTTTTGAGAAAGGGTCTCTCCTTGAACCTGGAGCTCATATATTGGCTAGACTGGCTGGCCAGCCCTCAGAAAAGTTTCTTTATATTGGAAAATAAATTATTTGACTGCTCCTGCCAATAACTAACTTTCCTAGTGCATTGAACATCATCTCTTTATGTCGCTTTTCTGAAGGCATTTATTTTAAGGAAGAAACATTTTTATTTAATCTTATTTTTCTTGGGTGAGTAACAGAACATATTCAAGAAAGGAAAAAAAAGGAAACAATTTTACATAACCCCCTTATGTCAAATAATGTATTTGATGATGGGTAGCGTTCTTCCCTTCATTTCTGCTTGTTGTGTCTGGTGAGTTTCATACTAACTTAGCCAAGACTGGCAAAGAAGGGCTGTTTACTCAGTTAACCTCAACAACCTCAGATGACACTTCCAGCACTGAGTTTGGACCCAGTTATATGTAGATTGGCCTGGAGGATTATAGCAAGATTTAGAAGATCTGGTCAGTTTGCTTCTGAGGTTGGTTGAGAGCCGAGTGCGGACTGTATGGCTCTCTATTTGATCAGACACGGGAATATTCTAACCTACCACCTTTGTTCATTTGTTCGTTCCTTCCTTCCTTTTTCTTTTTTCCATACATGTCTTCTTTTTGTTAGACAGAATCACTTTATTCTAATTACAAATAAAACATCACATGGCTGGTTTAAGGACCCCAGTCTTTGTAAACTTCTGTTTTATCATCTATGAAATTCGGACTGCAATAGCATGAACCTCATAGAGATGGGGCCAGAAATCACATCTTGCATTCAAAGCACTAAGAGCCATGGCCAAGTATTATAAACTGTCTATAGATGTTCATTTGAAAAATTGAGGCTCTCCCTTGGATCCTGGTACTGCATGGCATTGTTCTAGCCAGTATGATGCATTTGTAAGCATCTCCCTAAAAAGACCAGTTCCTTAAGAGCAGTGGGTAGATCTCTATCGTGTCCCACAATGCCATGCTCAGTAGACTCGGTAGTTAATTTAGGTTTCTGGCTCTGTGTCACCACAAATGCCACTGGTGTGGCTGAGCCAACGTGCTTCAAGGATTTTCAGGAATTCTCCAGGAAACTGCCTGTAAAAGTTTACAGTCTGCCTTCCCAGATCCTTCTGCCTTCAAATGTTTGTCAGTTGCCCTTTTTAGTTTCTCAGCTGCCTTTTGAGTTCACAAACGGATTTACTGCTTCCATGATGCCTACAGGATGTGCGTATTTGGGATGTTAGTAGTGTCTCTTCAAAGCTGTTTTTTTCCACTTGCATTTTGGTCTATAGCGCGGATGAGGCATGTATCTTAGTGATTTCTCCAGGGGTACTTTCCCTAGTCGCTCTCAGTGGCTTTGGGAATTTCCAGTGGTACGAGGTTGATTTCCCTCCTGCTCCTGCTTAATGGAACATTCCAGTGGGGAATTTTCTAATTTTCAGGACGTGTGGAACTTTTGTTCTGTTTTTCTACACCAACAAATGTTATCATCAAATCCCTAAGGCAGATGCATTGTTCTGTGGCTTTGGATTTGACCCACCTTCAGATTCATCGCTCCAGAAAAGCTGGGGAAATTCTATTTATAAGGAACAAGGCAGGGTATTCTCAGGCTCAGAACAAGGCAAGTCTGGGGCTCAGGAGAGATGGGGCGGATTTGACTAATGAGGAATGTACTCCCAGAACCCAGTCTCTGTTCAAAAGCAGGTAGAGAAATGTGGGGAGGGGACACTGTTTCTAAGATGGAAACCTATGTCACTAAGAAAGTCAGTCCAGGTGTTGGGGATGTGTTCACTCTCAGTTCTCCTGGCTCTTCAGTCACGTTAGTAGCCCTTTATGCCACATAACTGAACCTGAATTCTGAAGCCAACTGAGACCGTCTGTCCGTGGGTGTGATTCACGGCATGCTGTTTCCTTGATAACTGTGGTCTTCATCCGTCTTTTGAAAATAATATCTCAGGCTTTTGGTTTTATCAAAAGATTTCATAGCTCACTGAATTCATTCATGCTGTCTTTGCAAACATTTTTTAAATAGAAAAAAAAATGACCTATCTCTATGGTTTAAAAACTCACAGTAAAAAGGAATGTAAGTGAGAGTACAGGAATGCCTTTCTCCCACTCTATCTCTCCACTACTTCCAGGCAGCCTGTTCTGAGGTAGCCATTGTTACCAGCTTGATTTACATCTTTCTGGAACATTCCCAGGCATGGAAGCATATGCATGAACACCCATTCCGTGCTAGTTTGTATCTTGTTTTCCCACCCATCATCTCTTCCCGTTGTAGGGCAGAGTAACCAGCGCGTTCTTCTTAAGGCAGGTAGGCCAGTCTTGTGCATTTTGATTCAAGGAACAAGAAACCTGGTGCCATGCTTGCTGTCTGCTCTAACCAGCCACCTACTGCCCCACCTGGAAAGGCCTCCTGTGGTGTAATTACGATGGCTCTGGAACTTCTCTTGGTTTCACAACATTTTCTTCTTCCTGGCATCCCCAGGCCTGCAGCTCCTTAATTAGGCCTGCCTAGCTTTGATTTTAGCTTTGCCCACCTGCTCCAACACAAATCATCTTGGGAATCTTGTGTTTCATCCCAGTCTTAGGACCAGTAAATTTCTGAGATATTTTCCTGGGAATGCATTTAACTGTGGTAGAAAATGGTCAGAACTAGAGGCTCTGAAAGAGGGTATTGGGTGTGACTTTATCTCCGGGGAGGTGCAAACAAATGTCTACTTGCCTTAGGTAGGTAATTGAAGACAAACCACATTACTTCGGCCTTACCCATAGGAATATAGATGAGGGGATATGTAGCAGACATGACTTAAAGACAGTGGTGTCAACAAAAGCCCACCCCAACACGAGTGTCTGCCCACAAAAGCCGGAAACCTGGAGTTCACTGTAGAACTTGCAGTGACGTTGGAGGCTGTTTCTGCAGCTTCTAGGCAGCGTGGCTGGTCCGAGAGTGTTTCTCAGTACTTCTTGCTGCTTATATAAGTCTGGAGATCAAGGGACCTAGTGAATCTGGCCAGGGACCTTGGAAGCCCTTGAGTTGTTTACTTCATGAGTGTTAAGGCACTTCTTTGCAGGATGGAATGTTACACACACACACACACACACACACACACACACACACACACACACACACACACCAGCCCTGAACATCGTGGAACTTAAAGAGCTTCCCTCCAAGATGGAATGTTTTCTTCTCAGAGGAAATTGCTATCCAGCAGTGGGCATGAGGATGTGAGGGGAGAAAGGAAAGCTAGAGACCCCACCTAGTCACTCCTCAGGTTCTCAACTGTAGTCAAGTCCCTGTCTCCTAGGGTCCCTCATGGCACATGGTCCTGTGAAGGTAAGACAGGTTACACAGAGGACTTCTTTTCTGTTTTTCATTAATCACAGTGACCCTTAAGACCCCTAGCAAAAAAAGTCTTGGCCTTCTTGAAGTCTCAAGAGTTCCTGTCTCTCTGGAAAAAGATCTAACTGTTAAGCGGGAAAGAGTTATGGTTCTTGTTTACACTGCTATTTATTGAGCACTTACTGAACGCTGGGCGTTGGGTTGGGCAGCTCTGTATATTGATTCTTATGTATTCCATACAATGGACCTATTGGGACTGAATGGGAAATGGGGTGAAGCTTCCAGCTCCACTTGCTTTTAGTTACCTGCTTTTAGCTGTTGAAAGCCCTGGAGGTCAGGCAGCTGAGCAGCATACTGTTCATTTCCCACCAGCTTTGCCATAGATGTGGGTCTGCCAGGCAGATCACGAAGACAGGGGTTGTCTGGCTTGTTTTTCAGGAAGGCCACTGCTTGCTGTCTCACTCAAAGTAGTTGAAGCCTCCCGCCCTGCACTTGGGCCGGCCTGCGTATCAGATTGGTGGTCCCTTTCGATGCCACAAGGCCAGAACATCTACCCTGCTATGAGTTGATGTCTGAATATATTTCCTATGAAGGGCTGCAAAGGTCGTTACACAAATGAAGACCACTCAACCTCCACTCACTGTTGTATGATACTTTGTTTGTGTTCTGATGAATAATGCTTGCCTGGAGATCAGAGGGCAGAGCTAGCCACGAGTTAGCCATAGAGGCCAGGCAGTCGTGGCACACACCTTTAATCCAAGCACTAGGGAGGTGGAGACAGGACTGTAAGGTGGGTGGAGACAGGCCTCTGTGGCCCATTCCGTCCGAGGATTTGTAGAGGCCTGCCCCTGCCATTGGGTCTGAGATTGCGTAGAAGTAAGAAGTCTCTGGTGGCTGGCTGTTCTGCTTCTCTCATCTCTAGGCAAGCTTCACTTGTCAGAACACAAACAACTATCATACAACAACTCACCTTTCTTTGGGCCTCAAAGTTCTGTGTTCTTTATTCCATAAATCCTTCCCTATTAATTACCCTTTTCATCATTGCAACAAAATATCAGACAATAACTTAATGGAGGAAGGATTTATTTCAGTTCAGAGTTTGAGGGTCCAGTCTCTCATGGGCAGGAAATTTTGGAAGTGATATGACTGTGGCAGCAGGAGCATCGGGCTATTTGCTCACATCTTTGTGGATCAGGAGTTTGGAGAGAGGGAAGGACTACGAATATCAAGGTCCACCTGCTAGTGACCCACTTTCTCTAGTGAGATCTCACCTTCTAAAGGTTCAACAACCTCCCCAAACTGTGCCACCAGCTGGGGACCAAGTGTTGAAACACATGAACTTGGCGGGGGTGGGGAGATTTTGCATCTGAACCATACAGTTCCTAAACATTATCCTTGAGCAGGCAAATTTAGTCCTTGCTCTTCTGCTTCTGCCTTGTAAGTAAATGCTTCTCTTTTGCAAACCTGACAGTTCAGTGATTGGTTGGCATATGGTTCAATGGGCAAAACAGGCCACACTGTGGTGTCATCACCCTTGTTTTACCAATAATGGTAATGATAACAACAACAACAACAACCCTAGGAATTAGAACATTCAATTGCTTAAGGTAGTCAAAGATTGAGTTGGTATGTGGACTGCCTCAGGATTAAAAGCTCCTGCTCTATGGCCCCTCTTTGGCCTCCTAAGGTCAATGGAAAGCCTGTCTTGAGATGTGTCAAGTGTGGGCAGGCACTGATGGAGGCTGGAGGAGGACAAAGACTGTAGGTGAGCAGGCTGCATCACTGGGCATGAAGTGGCCTGAGTATGCAAAGCCGATGGACACACACAGGGAAGGACATGTCATCAGGGGGCAAAGGCCGGGAGAAGGAAGGAGAATGGAGCATTACTATGTTAGCATGTATGGAAGTGGAGATGGTGGTTGTTGATATTGTTGAATCTGTTTATTGGGGTACATGTTGTCTTTCCATTCTTACAACAAATGTTGGAGACACACAGTTGATAAAGATAGAAGGTGTAAGTGTAGATCACAGTTTTGGAAGCTTCAGACAATGGTCAGTTGGTCTCACTGCTTTGGGGGCTGTGATGAGGCAGCATTCATAGAGGAGTGTGTAGTAGAAGCAAAGGTAATCACCTTGTGGCAGCTGGGAAATGAAAGGGAGAAATCAGAAAAGATCAAAGACGAGTAAGAACTACACTCTTGAGGGCACATCCCAACAACCCAAGACTTCCAGCAGGCCCTACCTCTTAAAGAGTCCCCACTTATCAGTGGGGAAGGCCAGGGGCATGAGTTAAACACATGGGGCCTTTGTAGGCTGTTCCAGATTCAAACTAGCAACAGATGAAGTATTGATCCGAGAACTTCAGATTATTTAATGCCATCAGTCTTAGAAGTAGGTGCTATTGCTGATCCTGTACAGAAGGATAACTGACCCATAGAAAGGAACTCTAGCTTGCTACAGATCCTGCAGTTAGTACGTGCAGGGTCTGGTTTGGAAACAGATGTGAGCCTGTCTATCTTCTTAAACTGGGAAGCCCTGGACCATTTACTTGTACGCTTTCCTTCTCTTTGTAACCCAGTGGAATGTTTTGCAGAATATATATTAAAATAAATTTTTGAAATATATTTTCACTGACATGCTGATCTGTGGTGGGTGTGTCACACATATTTGGAGGCCAGAGGACAACTTTCAAGAATCAGTTCTCTCTTTCCAGTATGTAGCTTCCTGGGATGGAGCTTAGATTTCCCAGCCTGGTGGCAAATGCCTTTACCAGCTAAGTTACCTTGCCAGCTTATTTTAGCATGAGATTACAAGTTTCCTGAGGCTGGGGAAGGCATGTTTTCTGCGCCTTTGATGAATAGCACAGTGCCCATGACACAGCAGATGCTTCGTGTATGTTTCTCGCATGGCTCTTGAGCCACATTCCTCTTTGGCCTCCCAGTGGTATTACAGGCTATTCAGAGAAGCAGATGATCCAGGATATTGCAGTGCAGGCTCATTGGGCAGAAGGACATTGCTCATTGATGCACAGGACTAGGGCTGCTCTGTGGGTCCTCCCGTCCAGGCTGGCTAGGTCTTTGCTGTTCTCTGGACAGTGGTATTATTTCTACTATGGTGACATCAGTCTTGTAAAAAAGCATCTCTCTGCTCTTCTATTTATGCCAGTGGCACCATGGATGGTTGGCTCTGCTCATCTTATGTTCAGAGCTCAGAACAGGCATCTGTCATCAGTGTTGGTCACTATCTGGAGTAAAGTGTCCCTCTTGCACCTTCTTAGCCCATTATAACTTTTATATATGGTCCATACATGGAGTCCTGCCTGTGGTATAGTTGATCTTGGCAGAATCTGGAGTTTTCGTGGGATTTTATGCATGGAGAGAAATACTCAGTGCAATCACTACTTTGCTTAATGTCCAGCTTACGCATTTTGAAACAATCAAAACTAGTTTAAATATGCAGACAGAACACCAGGCAGGGAAGCAGATCAGTGTCTTGCTTAGATAAGAACAAATACAGAGGCCTACAGCCAGACATGATGGGGAGGGTGAGAGACCTTGGAACATTCAGTCCTAAATAGGATGTCTCCATCAAATTCCTCCCCTCAGGGCACAGGGAACCCTGAGAAGAAGTGAAATGAGTGTAAGAGTCAGAAGGAATGGAGGACACCAAGAAAACAAGTCTAGAAATCAACAAGACCAATGCACACATGAACTCACAAAGACTGAGGCAGCATGTACTAGGTGTGCACGGGTCTGTACCAGTTGGGGTCCTAGAGTTGAAAGGAGAAGTGTGTTGTAGAATATTCCTTTACACCGTGTGAAGGTATGTCATTGTGTTTGGTTTAATAAAAAGCTAAATGGCAAATAGCTAGGCAGGAGGTATAGCAGGGACTTCTGTGCAGAGAGAGCTCTGGGAAGAAGAAAGGTGAAGTTGCCAGCCAGACACAGAGAGAACAAGACATGCAGGAGGAGAGGTAAAAGCCAAGAGTCATGTGACAACATGCAGATGCATTGAAATGGGTTTATAAGTTATAAGAGCTAGTGAGACAAGCCTAAGCTATAGGCCGAGCTTTCATAATTAATAATAAATCTCTGTGTCATATTTTGTGAGCTGGCAGCCCAAAGAAAAATCTAGCTACAGAAGTGGACACATGCCCCCATCCCTAACCCAGAAGCTATCTTCAATTGATAACCACTTGCAAATGAAAATTTAGTCTCCTCCAAGGGAGTCTCATTGGGGAAACAAACTACTCTTAAGGGTAGACCACATGCCCAGCAGTCATGGCCAACAGAAAATGAACTCAGTGGCATCTTTGGAGGTTCCTTTTCTCATGTTTTCAGAGATCTTCCTTTTCTGTAAATTATCTTATTTTTTCTAATTTATATTTTATTCTAATTATAATTATATTATATGTAATACATATATATTTCTTCTCTTTTTTACCCTACAGGTCCTTTGCATATTGATTATGGCTTCCAGTTTTGTGCTTTTATGGGATTCCTGAATGTACAAATGAGTGGGTCTCTGTTTTTTTGTGCCTTCTCTTAGGCTCTTTTCCTTCTGTTTGTTTTGTCCAATTTCAATGTGTTTGCTTTTGTTTTTATATTATATATATTATGTTATTATTCTGTAGAAGCCTGTTTATTTTCTAATGGGAGACAGAAAGGGAGTGGATCTAGATGGGAAGGGGGAGGTCGGAGGAGCTAGGAAGAACAGAGGGAGGGGAAACCATAATCAGGATATATAATGTGAAGATAAAAAATCTATTTTCGCCAGGTGGTGGTGGCACATGCCTTTAATCCCACACAGAGAGAACAAGACATGCAGGAGGAGAGGTAAAAGGCAAGAGTCATGTGGCAACATGCAGATGCAATGAAATGGGTTTTTAAATTATAAGAGCTAGTGGGACAAGCCTAAGCTATAGGCCAAGCTTTCATAATTAATAATAAATCTCTGTGTCATATTTTGTGAGCTGGCAGTCCAAAGAAAAATCTAGCTCGTGAGGCAGAGGCAGGCAGATTTCTGTGAGTTTGAGGCCAACCTGACTACAGAGCAAGTTCCAGGAAAGGCGCAAAGCTACACAGAGAAACCCTGTCTTGAAAAACCAAAAAAAAAAAAAAAGCTATTTTCAATAAAAAGAAAAAAACAAGAAACAAAAAGATCTATTTTAGTAAGATGATTTTAATAAAAGTATTAAAATAAAAAATAAAATAATATTCAGACAGTATTTATATGTGATTAAATAAAAACAAACTGGTGAATTTAACAAACCTGGGTTCTCCCAATTTAACATTTCATCACATTTATTTATTTTTATTTATTTGCACATGTGGACATGAGCCACTGTGTAAGCCTAGAGGTCAGAGACAACCTTCGCGAGTTAGTTTCCTCCCTCTGCCCTGTTTGTTGGTACTGAACTTGGGTTTGCAGCAGGTACTTTTACCCACTGAACTCTCTCACTGGCCCAATTCCTCCCAAGTTTAAAATTCAGTTTAAGTAGTCACAAACCTAATGCTAACAGATACTTTGCATTGTTTTAAATTGTTTATGGGACTGGGGGAGATGGGGATAACTGTCTCCTGTGAGTTTCCAGAGCCATTATCCCTCCTACGAAATTAACCAGTTCAGTGCCGTTTAGTTAATGCCTCTGTCCCCTCTTAGCTTAAGGCTCCCACATCTCTCTTCCAGATGCACCTGTTCCTAACACACTTCACTCATGATGTTTGCTTTGATGCTCTGCCAGGTCCTCAGATCTAGACCTTCCTTTCATTGCTGTTTTTCAGACATTGGTACTGTTGACAAGTTCAAGCCAATTATTTTGTAAAATGTATCACCGATGGGATTTTTTCTGACGAAAATGTTATAGAAAAATATTTTTGGGCAAGAATACCTTCAACTGTGTCTTAGTTACTTTTCTGTTGCTGTGATGAAACACCATGACCAAAGCAATGTACAGAAGGAAGAGTTTATTTGGGCTTAGTCACAGAGGGACTGTGGTAATTTGAATGTAATTGGCCACCATAAGCTCATAGGGACTGGCATTATTAGGAGGTGTGGCTTTGCTGGAGTAGGTGTGGCCTTACTGGAGGAAGTGTGTCACTGTGGGGGTGGGTTCTTAGGTCTCCTTTGCCCAAGCTTTGCTCAATGTGTCACTCAGACCACTTCCTATTGCCTGCACAAGATGTAGGACTCTCAGCTCCTTCTCCAGCACCATGTCTGCCTGCATTCCACCATGTTGCACCATGATGATAATGGACTAAACCTCTGAAAATGTAAGCCATCCCAGTTTTTCTTTCAATGTTTTTCTTATAAAAGTTGCCATGGTCACAGTGTCTTTTCACAGCAATAGAAACCCTAAGACAGGGATGAACCCATTATAGCAGGGCTGCATGTCAGCAAGCAGCAGTCAGGTTAGCTGTAGCCACAGTTGAGAGCTCACATCTTAAACCACAAAGAGGAAGCAGGGAGAGTGTACTGAGGATGGTGGGATGCTTTTGATACCTCAAGCTCTGCCCTCAGTGGCATACCTCCTCCCACAAGGTCACACCTGATAATCCTTCCCAAACAGTTCCACCAATTAGGGACCAAGTATTCAAATGTATGAGCCTATGGGAACCATTTTTATTCAAATTATCACAAAGAAGAACTACAAAATCCATGTAGGCAACACCAGAAGGCTCCTGTGTCAGATGTTCTCTGCTTGAGATACTGAGTTTGGTGAAGAAATCAGCTTCAAACATCAGAGTGTAGATAATAGATGAGATCATGAGCTTGACTATGGAAATGAGTCCACTTTGTCTTTCCACTTTTCTCCATCGGAAACACTGTTGTCAAAATCAAGGTACGCTAAGACTCATTAATTGGAATACTCCTTAAATGGAATGGTCAGAGACAGCGCATTCCAACCAAGGGAGTAGCATGTTCAAGGGCCCTCTGTCAGGACACAGGTGGGAAACAGCAGGCCTCCAGCGTTGAAGCTCCGTCAAGCAGAGGTAAGGACTGGAGTGAGACACAGCAGGGACAGGAGCTGATCCTGAATGCCTTTGAAGCTTTGGTGAGAATCATGAGTCCAGGATTTGATGAAAATTCTAAGAAGCTCATCCCAGCACTCAGGAGGCAGAGGCAGGTGGATGCTCAGCCTGGTCTACCTAGTGAGTTCCTGGACAGCCAGAGGGTATATAACATAGTGAGATCCTGTCTCAAGAACAACAAAAACAAAACAAAACAAAACAAAACAAAACAAAACAAAACCAAAAAGGGGGCAAACCAAATAGAAGTTCTGAGTAAACAAGCGATTTGTCTTCCCTTTCATTTTCATGGCACTCAGAATGTATTACACTTATGCCTCCCCCACCTCCACTGATGCCTGTCCCCCCCCCCCCCCCATGGTTCTGACTTCTATGTTTCTCATGTCCTTGTTTCTCTGTTATCTAAAGCCCATATCCTTAGCAGACACTTTTTTCTTTCAATTGCTCCAGATAGTTTCTCTGGATCTGGCTCTTTTGTGCAATCGTACTCTAGGGCAACCATGCTAAGCCATCTTGAAGAGGGAGAAGAAGCTGAGAAGCATGAGTTCCTTTCTGCCCAGTGTTAGGGTCCCCAGGCAGGGTGTGCTGCTCTGCAGAACATGGGTTGATGGGAACCTAGCTGGTAACTGGGGACTCTGGCTACAGTATAGTGACCTTGTGGAAGCCAATATGTAGCCACCATTGAATGGGTCTGCTGTAAGAAAGCTAGGATGCCTCCTCTGGAACCTGCTCCTGATTGGTCCTACAGCCTCCTGCTCTGGTCATGGCCTAGTAAGATTCTAAGATTATACTTCTCTCAGATGTCATGATTGCAGGGACCTCAGTCCTTGGCCACTGGTTGAAGTTCCTCCAGGATGCATCCCTCTAGAGTAAATGCTTGTTGGGTCTGTCCTAGCAGTGGACTCTCCAGATTTGCTCTCAGATCTTTGAACTCTGGGCTCATCAGTCTGCCTCATGTTATCTTTAGGGAGTAGGAGTTAGGAACACAGCTTGCAAAGGAGCAATAGGAAAGTGGTTTAGAGGTGACTGACACCCTGATCTGGTAATCTCTCTTTTCTGATGAGCACTAACTGGGAACTCCACCTCTCCCACCACTATGTTGGCTGCATGGCCAGGAGCAGCAGAGATGTGTGTTCATTCAGGGCCTTGCCTGCCTGGCTACATTACTCACTCCCTTGCCTTTTGTGACCTGTCTCTCCATCATATTTCCACTAATCATTTCTCCCAGCAGCTAGTTGGCATTTCAGGACAGAGTCACCGCCTCCTCCAAATGCACCATCACCTCTACTAGAGAACAGATGGTAGCCTACTGACATTTTAATAATATTGGCTGATTCTGAGGATCAAATTGGAGAAAAATATATTTAGGATGCTGCTACACCAGTCCAGATATGACATGATATTAACTTGGACAAATTGGAGTCTAGTGGAGGGTAACAGTGGTTAGGCTGAAAATATCTTTTGAATAAGATCAAAGTAGATTTGCTGAGGACTCATTAGGGCAAGATTCAATATCAAAGATAACTCCAATTTCCACTTACAAAAGAATGAAATTAGATCCATATCTCTCACCTTGTACAAAAATCAATTCAAAGTGAGTCAAATACCTTAATTTAAAACCTAAAATGCTAGAGGACAACTTAGGACATAAACTTCAAACATAAATGTAGACATGAACTTTCTGAATAGAATCCCAACAGCACAGGAACTAACCCTAAGAATTAAACTAAATTATATGATATTACAGTTTCAGCATAGCTAGGAAAACCATCAGCAGGACACACAGACTCATACTGCAGAATGGGAGAAAAATCTTTGCCAGAAATGGCAGATTTGGGATGGGTGGGTAACATCTAGAATTTATAAAGAACTGCAAAAAATCAAACACCCCAAACTGCCAGTCGATAAATGGGATAATGAAAAGGACAGTTCTCAAAAGAAGAAATGCAAATGACCAATAAATATTTATAAATGTTAAACATCTTTAGCTATCACGAAAATGCAAATTTGAACTATTTGAGATTCCAGCTTACCCTAGTCAGAATTTGCTAAATATCCAAGAAACAGTGACAACAAGTGCAAGGGAGGATGTGGGAAGAGAGAGACCTAGTTACTGCTGGTGGGAATGTAAACCAGTACAGCCATTGTGGAAATTCATATGGAGGTTTCTAAAAAAAACAAAAATAGAACTTCCATAGGACTCAGCTCTACCGTTCTTGGACATACAGCCAAAGATCTCTATATCCTATCACAGAGATGCTGTCTCATCCATGTTTATCACTGCTCTACTCTCAATAATGAAGAAATGGAACCAGCCTAGATGTTCATCAAAGGATGAGTGGATGAATAATGGTTAATGAAAATGTGGTATATACAGATGATGAAATTTTACTCAACTATAAGTAAAACTGGAATTATGAAATTTGCTAGAGAATTAGATGGATTTGGAAAGTACTATATTAATTAAGGGAGGTGACTCAGACTTATACAAGACAAAAAAAACCCCACATATTCTGTCTCATATGCAGAACCTAGCTTTTAACATATATATATGTGTGCATTTAATTGGTTTTGAGAGTGGATATAAGCTATGAAACTAGAAAGAAAGTAGCAAGAATGGAAAAAGAGGCTTTGAGGAAGAGAGGGATGAAGGAACATGAAGGAGAGATGTGGAGGATCAAGGGAAGTACAGATGTAGGGTGAGGAGGATCGAGAGCTCAGCACTGGACATTCTTAGCTTTAGACATTCTCAACTATCCCACAAATTACACAGCACAGGCAACCTGGAGTCCAGGGGAGAATGAAGTGAGAATCGTGGGAGTCGTGGTGTTTGGAGTCATCCTCAGGTAGGGATTAAGATCTGTGCCTTGTCTCTTGTTCCCATTGTTCTCACTAAAAAATGAGGGAGGGAGCCATGACGGACTAAGACCATGCAAGTGAGTGCTGACAGACAGAGGCCTGAGGACCAAGCCAAGGTTGTGGAAAGTGCTGGAGATAACTAAAGCCTGGAAATTTCCCACCATCTCTGGCAAGGTCAATGCTTTTATGATTTAATGAGACAAGCATTAGTTGGCAGGGGCCTGTTTGGAGTGGGCGGGTGAGAAGAGGTGGTGGGAATACAGGTGAGCTCACTTGTATACTCTCTGGAGGAGTTTTGTTGTAGATTGGGAGCTGGGAAATTGCTGGAAGTTGGACTGAAAGGAGGGAAGAGAGAGAGAATACTTTTTCTGAAATATCTTTTTAATTGAATTTAATAACTTCCTTTTAAACATCTTGATTAAGACATGCTTTATATACTATAAAATTTAAACACTTGAAGTGTGCTATTTGGTGATCTACCAAATTGTGCAACCATTGCCATAAACCAGATTTGGAACACTTCCATCACCCCAATAAAATCCTTTGCACCCGTTTATAGTCAATCCAGTTCCCTCCCCCTGCCTCAGGCAAATGCTAATCTACACTTTGTCTCTGTAGGCTTGCCTTTCATGGGAATCTCATAAAAATAAAACCATGTAGTAGTTGGCCTTTTTCAATAGGCTTCTTTGGGTAACACCCAGTTCATTCCTGTTGCAGTGAGTATCACTGCATTGTCCATTTGTATTGCCAAGTAGTATCTCTTGTAAGACTACACCACATTTATGTAGCCACCCACCAGATGATGGGCATTTGAGTGACAGAGGATCAGTAGTTAAGGTGGGGATTGTACTCATCTGCTTGGGCTTCAGCAGGAAAATATCACAGTTTAGGTGGCTTAAATAGTAGATCTTGTTTCCTTATTGATCTAGATGTTGGAAGTTCAAGATCAGGGCCATAGCACACTCAGATTCTGGTGGCAGCCATTTCTTTGGCTTACAACTAGCCATCTTCCCATTTGTTCCCAAACATAGAACAAGGACTTCTAGAACATCATCGTACAAGGCTATTTATCCCATTGGTCCCACTGCTATGGCCTCCTTTAGCCTTAATTACTTCCCTAAAGGCGTTATCTCTAATAGAGTAACATCACAGATAACACAACATCTTTGACATAGTGTTGAATGAAAGTGATAGAGTACAAGGTTTCTCAACTTCACACTACTGGCTTTTGGATCAAATAACTCATTGTGGAAAGTGTCCTGGGCATTGTAGGATATTTAGCAGTGTCCTTGACCTCTATCCTATCAGACCCTGGTAGGATAATCCCAGTTGTGACAACCAAAACTATACTCAAGTATGGGTGATTTGGGGAGGAGGGGGCAAATACATATTCAATTTGAGAGCCAGTGATGAAATAGAAAGAAAACTAGTGGTGTAAGAGAGAGAAATGGGACTTGGGCTGGGAGTGACTCAAACATACAATAGCAGATTGTATGTTTAGCATAGACAAGGCCATGGGTTTAAACACTAGCATCACTATACAAACACAAAATAGAGATAAAGGAGGGGCATGCAGGGAGGGAAGGAGTGAAGAAAGAAGTGAAGAAAAAGAAAGAGAATCAATCATAAGAGCAAATTCCTAGAGTCAACAGGACATAGAGCAGTGACTGGCTCTGAATGCACCAGGGAAAATGCATCTATGGGATGGAATTCAGATGTATGTTGGGTGACTGATTTCCTGGTGAAAGGACACCCTAGTTTCATCCTTTTACAATCACACTGGCACACAGTTAGACAAATGTACGGGTATCATGTAATGTTTGGTATGTGTTCATAGTGCAATGTTCAAACTAGGGCAATTTACTTTACTGTTCACCTTACAAGCTGATCATATCTTTGTGGTGAGAACATTCCAAATTCTCCCTTGTGGCTACTTGAAATACATGGTGTATTATTGGGAGGTATTATCATCCTGTTGGGCTAGAGAACAGCAGAACCAGTCTGTGTCATTTGAAGATGGAGACTGTTTTGAGCATGTCTTTGCTCAGTCCATTGGTAAATACTGAATTGAGAGAAATTTTCATAAGAATTATATGTTATTTACTTCTAAAGAACCTGCCTCATAAAACCAGCAACTCTCCTAGAAGTAGTAAGAGGTTGACATAAAAATTGAGATCTTGTTACTATGATTTGGAGAAAGATTTCGTTTTTTAAACATTATCAATAAAACTAGACAATATAAATCAGTAGCCCTTGAACACCAATATTCATTGAACCAGCTGGTGTGTTGCTAACTTGAGATTCCGACTCAGTAGGTATGGAGAGAGGACTTTTTAAAACACTCCTCGGTAATGCTGATATTCTTAGTTCCCGAACCACAGTGCAGCCAGCAAGGTCGTAGGTCCACAAAAGACTGGGTGATTGAAAGGAGTCACAAATGAATTACCAAGGTCATCACTAAAGGTGGGAGGGAGTTCTTGGGGATGCAGAGAGAGCACAGCTCATCAATGCCACATGACCGCATCAAGCACAGATGGGGACAATAGCAATCAGTCCCTTGCTATCAGTTTAGAATTCAAAATGGCCCTGGTTACTTAGAGACATAGAGAGAAATCAGCAAAAGAAAATTTCAGAAAAGATAAATTGCTAAATTTTGGTGAGTGTTCCCAAAGGTCCGTGTATTGAAGGCTTGATCCCCAGAGTACATCATTAGGAAGTGCTGTGAAGGTGCATTGTTAGGAAGTGGGACCTTAAGGCAGGTGCTTGGGCTATGGGACATGCTCTCCAATGGGATTGTAGGGCTCTGGATAGACTTCCCTCTGTCAAAATCGTGAGCGATTTTTTTTTCTGTCACATGTTTGCTGTTCTGCCTGCACTACTGCCAAGGTTGGCTACCCTCATGGTAGGTCCAAAGCCATAGGTTCACATGACCTTAGATCCGAATTCAATAACCACAAACCCAAATAAGCCTTTTTCTTTATAACTTGGCTGCTTCAGGTATTTAATTATGGCAATGCAGAACTGACTAATTAGCAAGTTAAGAGTGCTGAGTCTGCAGAAGAAAAACCCAACCTTTCAAATCTACAATGAGCCATAATAGGGAAGATGCATATAGAACCAAGAGGGCTCTGAGTATCCTGCATATCCCAGGCTGATCATGAGTCAGCACTACAGTGCCCTGGTTTGGAAATCAAGTATAAAAGCAGACTACACAATTAGAAACTGAAGTAATTTTCATTATATTTAGCACTGCTCAACTAGAATTCTGCAGCTAGTTTTGAGATAGATGAATCCATGAAGATGCAGAGAACTCAAAGATTCAAGTGAAAATGTCAAGAATAAATTAGAGTTTGAGGGATAAAATTATTTACTGGTTAGAAAAGAAGGGTGTGTGGTGATTTAATGGCAGGATTTTTTTTTTTGTCCATAGAGACATATTTTATAGGAGATGGTGTAGTGAGTAATTCTTCTATACTTCTCCTATGAATCAACTGAGATGGAATGTCTTTCAACTACTCCAAGAATGATTTTGGTCACTTATCTGCTGCTGTGATAGACTACTCTGACTGAAAGTAACTGGAGAGAGAGGATTTATTTTGGCCTCCAGTTCCAGAGGATAGCATCCACTGTAGCAAGGAAGACTCAGAGACAAGAGCAGGAAGCTGATCACATTTTCATTCGCACACAGAAAGCAGCAACAGAGAACAGGAAGTGGGGAGAGGGTATGAAACTTCAAAGCCTGTCCCCAGTGACTTATTTTATCCAGCAACCTCCACCTCATACAGGCTCCATAACCTTCTCAAACAGTGCCACCTATTGGGGACCAAGTACTCAAGTACACAAAGCCTGTGGAGACATTTCTCATTCAAACCACCCCAGCTGGATAGGAAGACATTCCTGATACAGATGTTAAACATCTAAATATGCTACCAAGAGAAGTTCATGAAAACTTACCCTGCTAGAAGGCGTTTACTCTTTGCTGGGGATTAAGTACAGCTCAGATTAAAGATGAAGGTACGGCATAGCTAAAATCCTGACTTCTATCTGCCAATGCCATCCTGGGCCTTTGAGAACCAAATCAGATAAAAGAAAACTGGTTATGTTCCTTCTCAGGGTGGATGTCATGGGAATCACTAATAGGTCACTCAACGATGCCGTTCCTGAGAGATCTAAGCCTGTTGGGTTCCTAGAATGAGGTAGAGGCTGTGGGGTGTATGTATGTAGTGATGTTCAGGTAAGATTTTTCACACATTTTTTTTCCTGGACTGGTTCCTCAGAGCCTATGAATAGCCCCATAAAAGTATGGTAGAGTCTCAACTGGCCCAGAACATTGAATAAAATGAAAATCCCATGCAGGATTTACATAGACCAGGGGCAGCTATTCCTAGTCATACAAGGGTTCAGAAGGTAATATGCATAGATGAAATGCCCAGGAGGGTGAAAAGCAAAGCCAGGGGGAGACCACCTGGATCTCGCTCTGTAGACCAGGCTGCCCTTGAACTCACAGAGATCCGCCTGACTCTGCCTCCTGAGTGCTGGGATTAAAGGCGTGTGCCACCACTGCCCGGCCACTGAGCTCATTCTAAATGTGACAGCAGTGATCTAGACCCAAGTGATTGCTACCATTGAAGGATGAGGCCCTGTACCATCAGGCTTCTTGAGCTTTGACGACAGTCTCACAACTAGGATTTTAATGTGATCTCCCAACTTTGAAAGGTATGAGCAAGGGCCCACTGATGGGGAAATGAATAAGCAAAAGGTGTTGCATTCACACAATGGAATATTTTCTGTCATAAAAAGGAAGAAAATTCTAACGTGTTCTACAATATGGATGAGTATCAAGGACATTATACTTAGTGGAATAAACCAGTCACAAAAAGATGAATACATCTGTTCCTACTTATATTAGATATAAAATAACAGAGACAGAAACCAGAATGGTATTGCCTGGGGCTGGAGGAGGGAGGCATTGTTTAATGAACAGAGTCCCAGTTCTGCAGGATGAAAGGTTTGAAGATGGATAGTGCTGATGTTACCGAGACAATGTGGATGTAGTTAATGTCACCGAACTGTATGCTTAAAAGGGCTCAGATGATACATTTTATGTTATTGTGTATTTTGTCACAATAAATAATTGGAAAATAGAATCACACAATCCAGCAATCATACTTCTGGGTATATATTGAAAAGAATTAAAATCAGTGTCTGGAGGAGTTAGCATCACTCCCATGTCATTGAGATGTAGGCAAGATATGATGTGTACATAAAGAAAATGTGATCAAGCCACACAATGGCTTGTCATTCAGCCACAGAAAGGGTAAAATCCTGGCATTTAAACAATGTGGATGGACCTGGAAGACATTAGGCTAAGTGAAATTTGCCAGATACAGACACCATACCACCACCACCGCCACCACCACCACCACCACCACCACCAAAGAAACCATAGCGTCTTAATTGTGTCGTATTGTTTCATATTTAAAATAGATGCATAGAATTGGAGGTTAGGATTGGTGGGTTTTTAATTGTTCAGGAAGAGGAAATGGGGAACTATTTGAAAAGTACACATTTTCACTTATACAAAATAAATAAGTTCTAGAGACTTAAACTAGAAGTCTAGACTGTACAGAATCAGACCTATGACAAGCAATTCCACATTGTCTACTTAACAATTTGATGAGAAAGTAAATCTTACATGCTCTGGCCACAAGAGGGAAAGGGACCAAACAACCAACCAAGGAAAATTTTGGAGTTAAAGAATAAATCCATGGTATATACATCCACTGGGAATAAAATTTTGTTGCCAGTGACTTCAGTCTGGACCACGTGTCTCCATGTGTCATATTCAAAGAGTTGCATGAGCACTATGAACGGCAAAGTAGCAAACGATTTTGTTCAGAAGCAAAGTGAAAGTACGGGCCAGATGCCCTGCAAGAGAGCAGTGAATGCTAGGGAGCAGAGATTTTGGGAGAGTTGGCTCAGTCGTTCAAGCACTTGTTGAGCTGAGGATCCAGATTCAATCCCTACCCACATGGTGACTCACAACCATATCTAGTTCCAGTCCCAGGGGATCTGATGTTCTCTTCTGACCTCTCAGGATACCAAACACGCACATAGTGCATATATACCTACATCCGGGAAATACTCATATATATATAGAAACAGCCTACACCCTAGGCTATACCAGCGCCCTCCCTCCCTCCCTCCCTCCCTCCCTCCCTCCCTCCCTCCCTCCCCCCCCCTCCCTCCCTCCCTCCTTCCCAGATATGCTCTGTGCCATGCTTGAATGGAAACAAGAAGTCAGGAAAGAATTGCTAGGGAAGAGCTTACTTAGTACCTTGTTTGGAGTGGGGTATACATCAGCTTGATGCAGATGGGGTATCCTTATCACTAAGTGCATTGTTGTCCATATCTGCTCAGTGTGCTGTTAGGAAAGGGATGTGTATATAGCTCAAGCCAAGCAGATGCTAAGCCTTCCCTATGCTGTCTCAGTTTCATTGGTAAACACTTCCCTCCAAACACATTGAGTTGCATATAGATTAGAATGGTGGTTTCTCAGGAGGAGAAAAAAATGGGACATGTCCATCATACTTCAATGCAGAGATTTCAAGGTTGGGGAAGAAAGGCAATTGAAACATAATTTAAAATGCCTTGTGTAGGCCAATACTGCAGAGGCCAAGCCCCAGCCCTGTCTGCATTCAGACTACAGGTTAAGAGTTGGATACCTCCAATATAAACCAAGAGTTGATCTGAAAATCCGAGATATCAAGGTGGAGGGCAAGCCTCAAGGTAGTGCCCGCCACAGTGTGGAGATTTCACCTTGTCCCCAGAGCCAAAGTTATATAAGGTTCTTCTATGTGACCTCTATTAGTTGGATGAGTTACATAAAAATAAGTGCCTGGAGGACTTAATGCGTGGAAGAAATGGGACTGTTGCTGGAATCAAAACAGAGTTGCTCGTGCCAATCCTACCAAAAAAAAAAAGCCAATAAAGTAGGTTCTTGCACATGTTTGCCTGATAGTGGCCATAGCAAAAGAACCTACCAGAAGTACAAGCTTGTCCACAGGCCATCAGAGTCTCATGCAATAAATACTTCTGAGGGTGTCTCTCTTCAGCAATTGGGTTCAACCCTGTCTACCCTCTTGTATTAATCCTTCTGGCAAAAGACTATTGTTTCAAAATATTTGATGGACCTCTCCTCACTTTGGTCTTTAAAGCCATCTCCTTGCCTCAATCTCTGTATATGCTCGCAGTTTAAAGCCCTTCTTCTAAACAAATGTTAGTATCTTGGAAGCATCTCTCTCTCTGGTAGTATTTTGTTTAATTTGACAACCTGGCTAGCTGTAGCTGTGTAGACCTTGTGACAATTAACCTTCACTGTCAATTTGATTAGCTTTGGGATCACAGTGGAAACACACCTCTGGCTATGTCTGTGAGAGTATTTCCAGAAAAGTTTAGCTGAGGAGCAAAGACCTGCTCTGTATGTGGACAGCATCATCAATGGGCCGGGGTCCTAGATTAAATAAAAAGGAGCGAGTGAGGTGAGCACCATCATTGATACCTTTGCTTCCTGATTGCAGATAAAGTATGACCGGCTTCTGTTGCTATGGCTTCCTACTTCAGTGGACTGTGTCTTCAAACTGCAAGCCAAAACAAACGCCTGCTTCTTCAACTTGTTTTTACTGGGTATTTTGTTGCAACAAGAAAAAAACAATAGCCAGTATAGATGTGTCTTGCCATGTAAGCATAGGGTGTCAATTTATGTCTTTCTCATATAAATAATATAAAATATTATCAATAATAAAGGAGACACAGCTTCTAGACGGCAGCATCAGCTTCCACTGCAGTCTTGGACCTTTTCATGGTGACACAGTAGAGTCTGGCTTTCTGAAGCCCCACCAGCATGCTTGTTGTAGGACCCTCCCCTTTGTCAAAGACAGGCAAGCTGCATGGCTGGAGTTAGAAACCTTGCAGAAAAGTTCTGCCGTGTTTACCCCTTCAGGACCCGTGAAGACAGTGGGGGTTCTTACAGAACATCTGGTAAGCTCTGGGTGTAGAGAGCTTCTGAGAGGGGGAAGGTGGAGGATGCTGAATGCATCTTCTCAGGAACTGGTACATCAATCACAGCAGTACATGTTTTTATAAGTTGTCACTGGATACCAGTAAGATTTTAGAAACAAACTTTACCAAGGCCTACTGTGTGCCAGGTAAAATGCCAAGCACCAAAAGTCACTGAGGGCTGAATGATTTTTTGTCCCTAGGATATTTGCCTTTTAGAGCCAGCTGAGCAAATGAGACTACACTTTTCTTCCCTGCACAATTCTTTAATGTACTGGGGATTGGGCTGCTGATGCCTCTGAAGGATTTTGTTTTTGTTTTTCCTATTTTCTATGTATTATATGAGCTCAAAATGAGACCAAGAAATTGGTGGGATATATCCAAGTGCTCTTTTTTGCTATTAGGAAGGAATTTGGGTTTATTTCTGTTTTCAGTGAAAATGACTATAAATTCTGAGCTTTACAGGGAGCCCCCACTTACCATAGACCCAGGGATCAGGTAATCATGGTTCTATGATTCTCTGGATTGAAAAGAAGAAAATCTGGCAAGTTACATATCAGAATGACGCTAAGGAATGTACTCATAGGGAGCCTTTTGGGGAGGATTTTTCTACATGATTCCAAAATGATTTTACTAATTAGATATTTGAGTATCTAGATATTGAGGTGGATAGTCCAGCCTCAAAAACTTAGAATAATAATAATAGTTACTATTTTGAGGGTTTATTCTGTGGCAAACTTCATAGACACGATTCTATTAAATCTCCCACGCAACCCTTTTGAAGTAATCAGTATTATCTATTTCATAAGATGGATGAACACCAAGGCTGCAAGAACAAGCTAAAAACCCCTTCCAGGTCACATAAGTCTCAAGTGAATAGGCTGTGATATTTTGCCACTAAAGCTTGTAACTTAACCAATCCTAAAATTCCCCTCTGCCCTGTAGTTTATAAACTTAATGTGAGAGGTGAAACTCAGATGCAAATACAAAGAAAGCCTTACTTATTGAGGCAATGAAAAGCAGAATCTGTCACACAGCCTTATTTTTCGACTGTCCTTACTGTTGGCAAGTGCCTAGCCTCTAACAGTGAATTTGACTTTTAAAACAAACTTCATGTTCTTGGCACCACGCCTGGTAAGCATGGTGGCTAATACCACTTTCATTCTAAAATGTAGTGAGACCAAAGTATTATCATTATCTTAAGAATGTTTCCAAATGAGGCATTTGGAAATGGTTTGTTTTATTTGATTAAAAATAGCTTTGCTGAGGGGTTGGGGATTTAGCTCAGTGGTAGAATGCTTGCCTAGCAAGCGCAAAGCCCTGGGTTCGGTCCTCAGCTCTGAAAAATAAAAATTAAAAAAAAAAAAATAAAAAAAATTAAAAAAAAAATAAAAAAAATAGCTTTGCTGAGATATAATTCACACACCATCCAAGTCACTCATTTAAAAGTACATGATTCAAAGATTAGTCCATTACCACTGTGAAACTGACACCACAATCAATTTTTGAACATTTTCATTCACCTTCCTAAATCCCCTACTCTTAGATGTAACCTTTTAATTCCCTAACTCACCCAGCCCTGGTCAGGCTGGTCTGCTGTCTCTATTGATTTTCCTATTCTGTGCACTTCACGCCAGTAAAATTATTCAATATGTGGTCCTCTCTGACCAGCTTCTGCTTCATTTTGTTTTCAGCCACTTTCGAAGGTCTGATTGACCACAAAAGTTGTAGAAATGTAATGCAGACAACTTACTTGATGTGTTTGGAGTTAAGTGTACATCCATGAAGCCATTATCACAACAGAGCTTGAACTTATCCACCACTTCCAGAAGTTTCCTCACCCTTTTATGTTTTTTTTTTTAAACTTTGGTGGTTATAATAGTTAACATGATAGCTAGCCTCTTAGCAAATTTTAAGAACACAGCATTGTGTTGTTATGTCTTGCACGACTGAAACCTGATGGCCCTTCATTTGGTCATAGCTGATTTGTGTCTTTGACCACAAAAGAATGAATGGTCTACTCTTGCACTTTGCCCAACACCATGCTGGGTGCGTTACAGGCCATTAGTGGATTGATTGCACAAGGACACACTGTTGTCTCCAGTAAACCTGAGCGCCACTGTGTGTTTCTCTCCCTATGTCCCTTTGCAACTAGACACCGGGCTTTGACCTTGGCTTCAAAACTTCCAGATTGGAGTGTATTTCTTGGAAGCACATCTCCTCCAGCTCCTGATTACTCACCTTACAGATCTCCCAGGATTCTCCAGTCATACTGTTAACCAGACAAACTCAAACTACATAAAAATAAAGCTAGTGCTAACTTCAGCCTTTCTTCACATCCTATAAGGGAGAAATAAGAACCAGGCTTCAAATCTTTTGCTTCAAAACTTTTCTTGCAAAAGTGCCTCACTCAACTCTCTATTTGTGGTCCACATGGCCCAGGATGCGCTCTTTCGCCTCCTAAGGCCTGTGAAATAATGGTGGGGGTGATAAGTGGTTCCTGTTTGTCTTGGTTACTGTTCTATTGATATGAAGAGACAACATGACCATGGCAACTCTTCTAAAACAAAACTTTTAACCGGGGGCTGCCTTACAGTTTCAGAGGCTTAGCTCATTATCATCATGGCTGAGAGCATGGTGGAAGGCTGGAAGGCATGGCTCTGGAGAAGTAGCTGAGAGTTCTACATCCTCGTCCATAGGCAGCAGGAGGGTGGGGGAGAGGGGAGAGACTGGGCCTGGAATGGGCTTTTGAAACCTCAAAGGCCACTTCCGGTGACAACACATCCTCCAACGAAGCCACACCTCCCAGGCTTTCTACTTCTTTTCAAACAGTTTCACTCCCTGGTAGCCAAGCTTTCAAAATATATGAGCCTGTGGGGGTCATTCTCATTCAAATCTCCACACCACCTGTGCCAGTTAGTATTTGAAAGAGCAGAATTGGTTGCTATGATCCATCCACCTTCTAATTTGGATTCATGACTTTTCCAAACTTCCCTGGATTATTATCTGTACAGTTGAAGCAATGCTTTATATGCTATATATGTTTTATCATGACAGCTAAAGGGAAGAATGGATGTTCAAAGGCTAATTAAGAACATGAAATGCAAGCAGTGTTTCATCTTAATTATTATAGTCTTCCTATGTATTCTAGGAAGTCCATGGACAATTTGAGCCTGATAAAGTCCATGAACCTTTGAAAATGATATCCAAAGATTTATGTGAATGTCATGTGCTCATTTTCAGGGACAAAGTTCCCCAATGGCTGTCTAATGCTCAGAGTCCACTTCTGTGTTTCCTGAAGTTGAAGTCCTAGACATAAGAAATCATTAATAAAAGATACAGCCTCCAGAACAGACATGAAAGTCTACCTTGTCCATGTTCAGTCTTCTATTGTGGAATTAAAAACCCTCAGACTGAGTTTCTTCTCAGCTTGTATTTACTTCCGTACTGTATGTTTTCTTTCCTTCCTTCCTTCCTTCTTTCTTCCTTTCTTCCTTCCTTTCTTTCTTTCTTTCTTTCTTTCTTTCTTTCTTTCTTTCTTTCTTTCTTTCTTTCTTTTTTTCATGGCTAGGTGCTATTTGGGTATCTGCTACATAGCATGACCTTTTGTGTCTTAGTTACTTTTCTATTGCTGTGATAAAACACAATGACAGTAGCAACTTATAAAAGAAAGCATTGAGTAAGCTCTTAATGGTTTCAGAGTGAAGGCACGGCACATGAACAGTTGAGAAATCTCTAAGAGCAAGCAGGGGGCAGAAAGCACACAGGGAGTGGCGTGAGTCTTTTGAAACCTCAAAGCCTACCTCCAGTGACACACCTCCTCCAACAGGGCCACACCTCCTAATCCTTTCCAAACAGTTCCACTAATGGAGGGAGCAAGGGGCAAAGTATTCAAACATGTGAACCTAAGAGGAATATTCTCATTAAAACCACCATAATTTGCCTTTCTGACTGAGCTGCAGGCTTCTCAAAGACTTCATCATTCTTGTGTTTGTAAGCACAGGAGGCTGTACATAGATCCCGAAACCAAGTAGATGCCTTGGAGATACTCAGAGAAATACAGAAAGACCTGGATTCATCAAAGAAGTGTAGACAGGATCCTCTAGCTGCCATCACTTGGCAGTCTGGGCTGGTAAAATTGTGAGAAGACCTGAGTCCTTCAAGGTCAGATCTCAGTGTGGGGCTATATTCATTTCTACCCTCCAGTGGCTCAAGAACTTTGCTTTCTCTGGTGTGATTGCTCATGCAAGTTGGAACAGGTTGGTAAAATGTGAAAATGATAACTCTGCCAGTGGCTTAGGCAATTTTGATGGAAAGAGGAAGTGGGAATCAGGGCCATAGTACCTGCTCTGAGTTGTGAAATGATTGCAGTTGGGCTGAAAGCAAAGCTTTTGCTTAGCTTGCCCAAATCATCAGGGGGAAATCATGGCTCTTTTGGTCTGAAAATCTGTATTATTGCCTCAGGGAAGCAGTTTTATTTTTCAACTAAAATTTTTTTTATTAAGAAGAGCTTCCTTAAATTCTGTTAAGTTTTTGGGTATAGGTTACAATAAATGAGCCTCAACAAGTTCAGCAAGATTCAGAATAGATATCCACCTTTTTCATTTCTTTCTGTCTACTGTCTTTTGTCTAAGCTGCAGGAGGGATGGACTTATTTGACAGGAAAGAGGACAGACAGGTGGAGAGTCCAAGGTCATTCTATGTAGCCCAGGCTGGCCTCAAGCTCACAATGTTCCCATTTCAGTCTCCTAAGTGCTAGGATTATAGATGTACATGCCTGGTCTTCGTTTATGCTTCCCCCACCTCCCCAGAATTGATATGCCACACCAGAGAAGCCAAACTATTCACAAAGCCCTTTCCTTCTCTTTAGAAAATTATGAACTTACCTTCCCATTCATGCCATGTAAACAGACCTGGGAATCTTAAGACTAAGAGAACAGGTCATTTAAATCTGATCCCCCATCATCACATCACCAATACTTCCAAAGCATTTCCATTTAAAAAGTTTAATGGCAGTTGGATTATAAGCTTGTATTTTGTAACCTTCACTTAAATATTCACATAAGTGCTTCTCCTGATGAGACCATCTTTTTAACTATCATAGTGAGTATCTGTCTGTGGTGGTTTGAATGAAAATGGCCCCCATAGGCTCACAGGGAGTGGCACTATTAGGAGGTATGGCCTTGTTGGAGGAATTGTGTCACTGGAGGTGGGTTTTGAGGTTTCAGGCACTCAAGTCAGGCCCAGTGTCGTTCTTTCTTCCTTCTGCCTGCAGATCCAGATGTAGAACTCTCTGCTCCTTCTGCAGCACCACGTCTGCCTGCATGCCACCATACTTCCCATCGTGATGATAATGGACTAAACCTCTAAATCTGTAAGCCAGCCTCAGTTAAATATTTTCCTTTATAAGAGTTGCTCTGGTCATGGTGTCTCACACAGCAATAGAAACCCTTACTATGACATTGTCTAAGCTTACTTATTGTATGTACCATCATTCTCCTACTGGCAAATATTTAATGCTTCCTCCAGTATGTTATTACACCAAAGGCCACAATGAAACCTCTTGCTGCATGAATGCTTTTCACAGTCTGAGCATATTTTCCTCTACCTGGCTCTCAGAAGCAAAGCCAGCTCAGGGGGTGAGGCTTGTGTGCTCTTTCTGTGTGCCTCCCTACTGCTTTCCAAGAGGCTTGCACCAGTTTGTTATGGCAGCTGAGGTGCATGTAGGTTCCAGACTTCACAGCTGGGCTTTCATTTAAATAGCAATTTGGAGACACATTGCCTGGAATGGTACCCCAGGACTCTAACATGACTAGGATGTGTAGGATAGTATCAGTATACATAGTGGGTCACAGAAAGCTCTGGAATCATGACCTTAACTGTGCTCTCCAAGATAGTCTCTTCCACCTCAGGGTTCAGAGCAGAGGACAGAAATTCTAAAGCATCAAGGTAGACAAGTGAGGGGAACATACCAGGTAGAACTTACAATTCAGATGCAATTGACTTTTGAGGCATCCTTTATCTACCACTTTCTCTTCTAGGGCATTGCTTTCCACTAAATGGCAAGATGATGCTAGATGATGCTTCTGTGTCAGGACCACTTTGTTTAGCTATTGATTGAAGGCAACATATCTTTCTTCTTCTCACAATTCTTTCATAAATGGTAGTATATCCCTAGTATGTAGAAGACTGACTAGGTATGGCAGGCATGTGTGTGTGTGTGTGTGTGTGTGTGTGTGTGTGTGTGTGTGTGTGTGTGTGTATGTATGTATGTGTGTGTATATATATATAATTTTGTTTTTATTTTGGTGCTAGAGATTGAATCCTGGAGCTCATGAGAACTCTACCATGAACAACACACCCAACCGCCAATATATTTATTGAGTATAAGAACAAATGGATTCAGAATGGCAGCACAAAGAAGCCTCATTTCATGTGTTATTCATGGAGCAGACCTTGCTGTTTGCTGACCAAGCATATATTTCACTCTTTTCCTGTATTGCCTGAACTTTCATTTTATTTGAGGTTGCCACATACTTGGTGAAATAATACATTTCTCAATACCCTTGTATCTGGGGGCCAGCCCTGTGACACATTTCAGTTGTATGAAATGTGCAGATGCTCTCTCAGTTTCTGACTTTTCTCTTTCCTGCTTTCCACTATTTCTTTTTGTGAGCCTGGAGGTGGAGCAGCCTCCCCCACCAAAAGATAATAAACAGTGACGATGGAAGTCAAAGGTTGAGGGTGGCAGAGAGTAAAGAGGAGGAGCTGGAATGCTGATGATATCCAGGGTTTTAGTACCAGCCCAGGAGGTTACATTTTTGAGAAAATTAAACCTTTTCATATAAGACCTGTGCTTAGGTTTTCTGCGTCATGCAGCTGAATACCTCCCTTTCTGATGAAAAAGCTTGAAACTCAGGAAGTTCCATTGACCAAGGTCATGAGTGTAGGCCAGGAATAAGACCAGACCCAGGTCTACATAGCTAAAGCAGCTCATTGGCTTCTTCAAATACCTTTGCTGTGGGTCTGCAGGTATCTCTCAAAGTTCGTGTGTTTGAATCTTTTTTTTTTTCTAAAATTGAATGTGTGTGTGTGTGTGTGTGTGTGTGTGTGTGTGTGTGTGTGTATGTGTGTGTGTGTGTGTGTTCCTGAGTGCCACAGCACGTTTGTAGAGATCAGAGGATAGCTTGCACAACTTGCAGCAGTCAGTTGTCACCACCATATGGGTCCTGGGGGTTGCACTTGCAGCAAGTGCCTTTACCCATGGAACCATCTTAATCCTCAGGGCAACACTGTTGAGAGGTGGGTTGTTCAGGAGTGAGGAGGTCCTGAGACCTTCTCCCTGTGGGTGGATTAACATTGCCCTCTGTGGAGTGGCTTCTTTAAGAGTGGCTTTGTCATAAAAGTGACTTTAGTTCTTCTGATTATTGGTGCTTTGGGAACTGAGGGTCATATGCAGACATAACTATGCCCAAGAACTGTACCACACACAACCAGGCTGGAAAATGGCACAGAAGTCACATCAAGAAGCCATGGTAACAAAGATATGAAACTCTTCAGAAGTAGACTTCAGGTTCGGGAGGGACACGAGTTTTGCCAAGAAGTATAAGAATAGGAAAGACCTAATGAAGATGCATGCCAATGATGCCAAGTCCGCAAGTGCCATGCTAAGGCTATCAAGGCTCCAGAGTAACCCAAGGAGGTCCAGCCCAAGGTCTCAGAGCCAGCCACAAGGTCCATTGACGTGTGTACCTTGCCCATTTTGTGCTCAGGTAGCATGCTTGTGTCCCTGCTGCCTAAAGCCACGGGCTTTGCCTACCAAAGGCTCAAACCTAAGTCAAGCAGAAGGGGACCAAAGTCCTGTGCTGTTGCTACAAGTAAAACTTAAGCAGGATCTGGTTTTGAAAAAAAAAAAAAAAGGAAAGACTTTTCTGCCTTGCCCCCTTCCATTCTTTCTATCCAATTCTCTAATACCCTTTTAGCCTTCCATTTTCCAACGGCAAGGCCATCACCAAATTATTGAATTATGTACCCTTTGCCAGCGTTCCTCAAAGAACTTGTTTTTAAATGACATTTGAAATGCTTCTATACTGATCATGTGGTTTTGTTGCTGGATAAATAGTCCTCTACTTATGGGAATGACTCATATAACAGAGTGGATAAGGGTCAAGTTCCTGCGGTGTCTCATTTGCTCAGATGACTCAGCAGGGAAGTATTTCCATAAACCAACCACAGCATTTTCCTTTGTAAGCCAGAGAGAAAACTGCCCCTGACTTCGCATGTGCTCCATTTGTGAGCAATAGGCATTGCCCCAAAGGTAGAAAGAGCAAACCAAGCGTTTTCAGCCCATCATTCAGAGCATTGTGGTTCAGACAGTTCCACCAATGTACTGCTCCTTTTGACTCTTACTCATTGGCCGGTTTTGAAGGTTGCTGAGTTTACATTTGTCACTCTTTTTCTGCTGCGGATGACATGTGAGCTAACTCCTCCCTCCCAGGCTTAGTTGCTGACTCCAATCTGTACTCCTTTTCATGTACTTCACTGACCACAAATCCACAGATACATATGCTACAGGGTTGTGAATGCCTTTGTCCTGTTCTTTACCCAACGTCTCAGAAGTTATGTTACTAATGTGGCCATGGCTGGAAGTGATACTGTGGCTGCCACCTTGTTCTCTGTTCAAGGTGGAGTCAACACAGAGCACGTCAGAGTGAACCAAAAAGATGCGGGCTGTCTTCAGTAGCACATAGCACTGATCACACTGTGGTCGTGCACAGCTTGTCTTTGGATTCCCAGGCACAGGGACAAGAAATGTTCTTCTGGTTAAACTAGTTGGATCACAGAGCCACAAATGGCAGCCAAAGGCAGTGACACATTTAGGAAGGGCTGAAGAAACCCTGAAGCAAGCCCACCAACCATCTGGGATATCACATCATTTGGCAGTTGTCACAGCAGCCCACCAGCCTGTCCATCTTTTACAGCTGGATAAGTGACACCCGCTGGTGGCTCCCAGATTCAGCAACTAAACACGGAGGACTCAGGTTAAATCTGAATTTCAGATAAACAATGAATCATTTTTATGACATAAACATGCCCCAAATATTACACAGGACATCCTAATCTTAACAGATATTCATCATTTATCTAAAATCCAGCTTAACTGGGCATCTTGTAGCTGCTAACTGTCGGCTCCTGGAAAGACTCTATGAGGAACTTATGGGGATTTGTGAGTCCATTCTGGAGTCCTGAAATGAAATACTTGCCTGGGACTCATTTTAAATTAAAGACCATTAAACTAAAGGGCATGTCAGTTACTTGTGTGTCACTGTGACGGAATAGCTGGTAGGAACAATGCAAGGTAAGAAGGAATATTAGGGCTCACAGTTTCACATCAGTCATCGTGGTGGGAGAATGTCGAGGAGCAGAGCAGCTCATGCTGTTGGTGGACCAGAAAGCAGAAAAAGGAGCTGGAATTGGGGTAACTTTTCCTTTCCCCTTTTATTCTGTCTGACCCGCAGCCCATAGGATGGGCTTTCAGGCCATGCCTTAAGTCCTCAGTTAATCCTTTCTGGAAATACCCTCACAGAAATGCCCAGAGCTGTGCCTAATGGATCAGGGTGATTTAAAACCTAGAAGTTAACATTGAAGATCAACCATCACACTGAGTGAGACATTTCTAGATTTTGTGAAAGAGAATGACAAGATTTCTTGTTAGATCTTGGGCACTCCCATCAGACAAGGTGACTCTTCTGGTCCCCTCTTCTTTGAACCATTCAGCCTGTGACCTGAGTGTGCTCCGTTGTAATGATTTTCTTCTTCCTTCTCTACACAACCTACCCTAACCTCAAACTGACTTCAGTGAACAGTGGGCTGTGAATGAATGTCACGTGTTGTGATGGCCTTCTCTGGTTCATTAGGAGGAATGCTTCTCTCACTGGGTCCTTAGAAGCAGTTTCGAAGAAGATCCTGTTTCTCCTGTTAGAGGTGACATATTTTCTACTAATTCTTTTAATCCAGGAGCTGTTGGGAAACACAAAAGCTGCTTCAGGATCTCCTTCATCAAATAAGAATTTACTCCCCTCTTCATGGAGGCCATTTCCACCCTTGATGGAAATGACACACACTTCCTTTTCCTCATACTTGAGAAGATTGGACTATTAAGGGGAAAACTTTCCTATTCAACAAACTAAAGAAATCAAAGCAAAGCAGGGGAGTCTGAACTGCATACACAGTTCTACTTGCAGAAGTTACTTTTCGGGTCCCAGAATCCTCTCTTGTAACCTATGTGGTCTAGCCATGAGGAGCTTGTACCTTATTTGTTTCTTTGCCTTCGCCTGGACCAGATGAGCACCCCATCACAGGTGTGAAGGGCTTCCTGAGGTGAGTTGTGGCCTTCACATGCCCCCAAGCTCTTCTGGCATTTTCCTCTATGCCTTTCTCTCTGACTTTGAAGGATCCCTTTGCTCCACTCTGCCCTCTAACCCTTTCCCGCCCTGCCCTGGGAGGCCATGTGGCTCTGTTTCCATTTCTGTCTGTCCAGCTGGGTCCTTGCTTTGGATACTTTGGGCTGCCTAGAAGTCATGCACACTTAGAGGAAGCTTCCATTTTGGCCCGAGAGCTTCCCATGATGTCAGCGTAGCCCTTCTGTTTCTCTTCTTGGCCTTCACAGGCTCTGCCCCGCTTCTGAGGCTTCCATTTGCTTTGATGAAAAGTCTTTGGAGTTCAGTTTCTTTACTGTAAAGATAAAGATCATGGTCATAGATGTCACAATCTTCAAAGAGCAACACTGAAGCATTACTTTTTTGGCTGCTAAGCCATATTTGGCTCCTTTCCCTGGGTCATAATGGTAGAAAGCAGGCAGAGAGAGGAACCAGTTTACCAAGAAAAGGAGCTAGGAGATTTCCCAGAGTCATAATTCCCATTCTCCACTCATTCATTGAGTGTTTACATATGAGACCTAAGTTAGTCTTTCTCCAACCTTTTTCAAAATGAGAAAAACAAAGTAATTTTGTATGACTACCGCCTGTTGTGAATTGAAGCTAGAACGTCCCTTACCAGCTCATGATTTTGAACAGTATGTCCTCACCTGGGGGCACCACTTTTGAAGACTGTGAAACCTTTGGGAGGTAGGACCTGGGGGCAGGTCCTAGAGGTTGTTAGCTTGGGGTCTTTGTTTCACCATGTGAGAAGTTGCTGATGTGTGCACCTGCCCCAGTGGACCAAGTCACTCCCATCACTTTTCTCCCCCACTGCTACAAATTCAGATACCTCAGAGTTGTGAGCCCAAATAACATTGTATCCCTCAAGTTTCCTCTGCCAGGAGAGAAAGTACTAACATACCCTCCATCCATCGTGGTCTCCTTACTGGACTATCACCTCTTTATGGAATTTGTAACTCCCAGTAATAAGCCCCCACCACCCCACCTTGTCCATTGTCTCACTTCTGAAGTTCCAATTACCCACAATCAACTGAAGCCTGTGAACTCTAAGTGGATGGTTCCAGAAATAAATAATTTGTAAATTTTAAGTTGTGTGCCATCTGGAGTAATGTAATGAAATATCACACAGCCCACTCTCCCTCATCCAGGTCCTAGATCACGACTTTGTCCTTAATATCTATGCTTATTTACTTACTACGGTTCCCAAGTGCAAAAGTAGTGATGCTGGAAATTTGAATCTTTCAAAGAGAATCTGCAAAGTACTTCCTTTAAGTGAAAATATGAATGTGGTCAATAAAGAAAAAAGTGGATAGGACTTCCTATGGTATACGTACGACCTATGGTAAGATCAGTTGTCTATCCGTGACACTGTGAAGGAAGAGGAGGTGCAAGTTAGTGTTGTTGCTGTACTCCAACTGCAAAGGTCACAGCCATCGTGTACAGGGAGGGCTTGGCAGTCTAGCTCAGTTGGCTGCATCATCTCACACTGTCACAAGGAGGATAGATATACAATACGGGGAGGGTGTGGATGGAGGGAGGGAGAAAGAGAAGACAAAGTTGTCTAATGATAATCTCTTACTATGCCTGGTTTGTAAACAGAGGCTTTTCTGTCCGGCCCTGTCCCATGGCTGCTTCTCAAAAAATCACTCAGAGGCTTAATATTAATTACAAACTACTTGGCCAAACAGCTCAGGCTTATTATTAACCAGCTCTTACTACTTAAATTAATCTATTTCTATTAATCTATGTATTGTCGCATGACCATAGTGTTACCAGTCTGCTGGCATCTTGCTCCTCTGGTGGCTGGCTGGCTTCTCCCTGACTCCTGTGTCTCTGGACTTCCCACCTGGCTCTATTCTGCCTTGCCATAGGCCAAACAGCTTTATTTTTTAACCAATGAAAGGAACAAATGTTCACAGTGTACAGAAAGACATCCCATATCACTGGTTTATAAAAATAAACCTTTTCATAGGTATGTATATGTAGGAAAATACAGTATATGTAAGATTTAGAACAACTCGTGGTTTAAAAATCCATTAGGGCACTTCAGTGCATCTCTCATTGATAACAGGTGATTATTGCCTCTCAGAATATGATTGTGTTGCAGACAGGGTCTTTAGAAAGGTCTTTAACTTACAATGAGGTCATTAGGGTTGTCTATAATCCAATACGACTGATGCCCTTTTAAAAAGACAAAGGACACAGATTCACTTAGGGGGAAACATGAGAAATCAAGGAGGAATCAGCCATTTTCCAAGCCGACTTGGTAGAAGTGCCCCTGTCAACACCTTGAGGACAGACTTCCAGGCTGTGAAACTGTGAGGAAATGCATCTCTGCTGTTGGAGCTACCCCAATGCATGGTACTTTGTTATGGCAGTTTGCTATAGTTTGTGTTTTGAATGTCCCTCAAAGGCTTAATTTTCCCAGGGTCGTGCTACTTGGAGGTAGCACAGTCTTTAAGAGGTGGAGCCTAATGGGAAATTGTCAAGTTACTGGAGGACTGTTCTTCACAATCTCATCACAATTGCTGCCTCAATAGAGGCCCAAAACAGTGGAGTCAAATACTGGATGTTAATATTCTGATCCGCCCCCTTGAAATCCTGCCCCTTGGCGCCGCCCTTTTTAAGGAAAAACTCCGCCCCTTCTCTCTCTTCTGCTTTCCTCTCACGAGGTGTGCACCCTCGAACCCCCCTCTCTCTTCCTTCCTCTCCTTTCTGTCTTTTCTTGCCTTTTTCTTTATCCCTCATCATGATAAACCATTTCCACGAGGATGCAGGCTCTGGGTTGTGAATGTCAACCCGCCACCACCCACGTCATGGCGTGCTGTCACCCGCTGCAGCAGATGCTGCAGCATGTCAGCATGGTCCCCTGCACCTGCCGGATACCTTGGCCCGGCCAGCTGGGGGTTTCCCATGCATGCATAATTCATAACATTACTGGCCCCTCTAAAATTTTGAGTCAAAATAAACCTTTTCTCTGAATAAACTGGATATCATACATATCTTACTTAGTAGCCCTTAGGTTTAATTTGTAGTAATAAAAGAAAAAAAAACCTTAAAAGATAAATAAATTGATTGCTGCCTCTATTTGGTTATGTAATAGAAAGCTGTCTAGTACAGTTTCTATGAAACTCAGAAATCTAGGTTATCATTTTTGTGACCTGGTATGAGGTTACAAGTGGTGGGTTGTGAGGGAAATGGAGAGGCTGGGGGAATGGTGGCAGTCTACATAGGGTCATTGTCTCCTTGGGGAGGAACCTCTAACTTTCCCTTCAAAACCCCAGGCTCTGCGGTTGCTGCATATCCAAATCTCAGAAAGGATGGGTGGGAAGAAGAAACAGGCTCTGCAGGACACAGGGGGTGGGAGTGGGGGTGTCTTCCAAGCGTTACCCCACTAATGAGGAGTGGCTTTCCAGATGTAGTGAAAACTGTCCTTATGACTTTTAAATCCCTGCAAAGAATGGAGAAAACAAGAAAATGAAGAGGAAATGAGAGACTATTATCTTCTACATGAAAAATCCATCCCAGTTTCAAAGCAGTTGGTCCCCAAGGTCATTATCAGGTCCTGTGACTGATGGTGTAGGGAATTGTTGGTATCCATTATTGGAATTATTGGAATCGACTGCACAGGTGAGGAAGGTGAAGGTAGAAACCTGCCTAAAGTCATCCAAAGAGCAGTGGGCAGAGACAGAGCACAAATTCTGGAGTTACACATTAACACTCCACTTCCTTCTGCGGCTGCCGCTGATGGGAAAGCTGACGTCTGTCTGTTTCTGTGCTGAATGGGTGAGCACCAAGGTCTCAAGTGTGTGCCTCTGGGGGCCCATCACGGCTCTCGGCTCCTTAGCTTCCCTTTCTCTTCACACAGGACTTCTGCTTTTACCAGGGCAGTGGCAACCTCTCTCAGTCCTCAAGATTTCCCTGCCCCCACCCGATCCTCCCTGTCCTGCAGCTATGAAGCCAAACAGAAAGTCAAAGCCCCTTGTCTTCCTAACACCTCCAGAGGGGTCCCATTCAAAACAGCTGCTCAACCTCATTGTGTGACCTTAATATTTTGAAATTCCCAGTTTATTGCAAAGGGAGAAGAGAAACTCTACCCCAGTCGTCACATCTGCAGAAGTTTCACCCTTTAAACACCAAGTGAGTCAAGTTCCTAAGCTCTAAGCCCTTTATTTCATTTGTGTGGTGAGAGTCATTGGCAGAAGAGAGGGGCACTGAAAGCTCTCTGGTCATGAGCAATAAAGTATTAGTGAAAGCCTGCCACTGAGGGATTCTCCTTCTGTCCTGTGGTTCTGGGCTTTCAGCTCTTTGGCTCCAGCAGAGAAAACTGGGCTGGGGTTAGAAGCTGGTTTGGCCTTGACTCTGAATTGTTGGCACCAGGGTCTTCAAGCTGCCACTCAGCTTCCCCTGGGAAATGTGGTGACAACAACCTCAAAGATGGATTTGAGAAGTCTCCCAGAGAAGCAAGGAGCTGGCATCTGGTCTCAAAACTGGCTTTTTGATTAAGTTCCCATCTGACTCTCTAGGCCATGTCTCCCTCTTCCTCTTGTCCTTCTCATGGCCACAATGACCCCAGCAGATCAGGGCTTTCTTAGTTCTGTGGGGAAAGCTTGTAAGGTGCAAGCTCTGATAGGAATAACTCCTGAGTTCTGTTGGTTTACACTGGGAACTTTCTTTTGTTGCCTTGGAATTGGCGACCATTTAAGTTTGGATGACTTAGGTCTAAGAGCTGGGATGGACAGGCTGTCTGGTGGTCCCCACAGTTCTCCTTTCCTGCTGATGTCACACTGTGTGACATCCTTCACTTGAATGTATGTGGCAGAGGATGGGGCACATAACTTGCTTCTAACTGATGGTGTAAGGCACAGGTAATTACAAGACTACCTAAGGTTGTACAAGACTTTCTAACAGATTAACTCTTTTGTTTAGTCTGGCTTTAAATTATGCAGCTCTCGTGGTGTTATGGGCCTATGGAGAGAGCCACCTGTTAGGATTGAAGGCAGCCTTGGTCAGCAGTCAGCATGAGATCCGAGGCTCTCAATTCCATAAGCAGAAGGAAATAGATTTTCCAACAACCTGAGACACCTGGAGGCAACTTCTCTTACTGTTGATCCTCCAGATGTGAACACAGTCTCGTCATCACCTTTGCTGTTGCCCTTGAAACTCTGACAGGAGGACGCACCCAGGCCAGGTTTAGACTTTTGATGTCCAGGAAGTGGGAGGCAGTACCTCTATGTTGTTTAGAGCTGCCAGATGTAGGCAGCTGTAGTGGCGCACACCTGTAATCCAGAGCTTGGGAAACCAAGCCTGGAAAATTGGGGGTTTGAATAGGTTAAGTACATCAAAACCAAACTGTTGCTAATGCAATCTGTTACACAGCAACAGATAACAACTGCTACGGTGTTCAGAAACTAATACACAGTGTCTCAGGAGTAGTGCAGATTTACTTTAAAAAGCAGCTGTTTTCATTTAAGGAATAGACAAGTGTTTTGACTTCTTAGCCTTTGAAAATACAAAAGAAATGATTTAAGGAAAATGTGGGTAAAACACTGACTTTGTTATCTTCCTGGGTGTGTACTCTGTGGGAAAAATCGATTTTAAAGAGGTGTGGTAAGTGCTGAAGCATGAATAGAAGCTTGTGGGTGTGCTGTTCACCCACAATATGCCAGGAAGCCACTGTGGCTGGAGCAGAGTGAGCGGGAGGTCAGAAGGGAGGGGCAAGGCCAGAGAAATGAAGGGGGTGATGGGAAAGGTGCTGGGTGAAGGCACTGGGAACTGGGAATGCTCGTTCTTCTTGAGCGGACTGGAAAGCCCTTCAAAGGTTCCAGGTATGGGCTGAAAGGATGATGTTCAACTAGTTAGCAGTGCTCTCTATGCTGGTCTGTGGTGTAGAAGGGGGTGCCTGGGTGTTAGGGATTTAGGTACACTTCTGAACCCCTCATACTCCTTAGCTGCCCAGTAGGTGTCCAGTTGAGCTCCAAGGTCATTATTGCTGAGCTCCAAGGTCATTATTGCTGTGAGATTTGGTATATTGGAGAACTGAAGTCCCAAACATTATTCACTGTTTCGTTGGTGCTGGAGATGTTGACAGAAGGGATGAAACAATGCAAAACCATGTTGAGAAGGAAGATCTGTTCTCTCAGTCAGCCTCTAAGGCTCATGGAAAAGATAACGAATGATCAGATGTTGCCTCTGGTGGAGAAGCAGCCCCTCCTCTTTCTAGAGACGCTAATTGGATGCAAAAAAGCCTTCTAAGCTTTCCAGGTGTGTGTGTGTGTGTGTGTGTGTGTGTGTGTGTGTGTGTGTGTGTGTATGTGTATAACAACTAAAGCAAAAAACTAATGTATGATGCATGATGGTTAAGGTTACAGGTTATCTGCTATGGCACCTGGGTTCTTGCTTAAATACCTGCCTAGTGGTTGCCCTGAAGTGTTGGTTGGACACAATGGATATTTTCACCAGTAGTTGACTAAGGCAGTTGACTCTTCACAATGTTGAAGTTGAAGGCCAAGAGAAAGAAAAGGTCAGTATTCCACAAGAGGGAAAAAATTCTGCCTTCAGACCACAATGGGACTATAGAGTGCCAGCTCCCAGAGTCATGTAGGTAACTCCTTGAAATAATCTTTCCCTGGAGGCACAAAGAAGAGAGTGAGAGGGGAGGGATAGAGGACTACATGCCACAGCCAGAGGAGGGATGAGAATGTGGGGATGGGAAGGGCTTCTGTAACTCATGTAGAAGTCCACCCAATTTTATAGCTGTAAGTTTTCTCCGGTCCAGCCCATCCCCATAGTCCCTCAGCCACTTATAAAATAATCACTCAGAGGCTTAATATTATTTACAAACTGTATGATCTATGGCAGGTCTCTTGCTTGCTAGCTCTTATACCTTAAATTAACCCATTTCTATTGATCTATAAGTTGCCACATGGCCGTGGTGTTACCCATCTGCTGGCATCTTGCTGTTCCTTGGGTGGCAGCTGGCACCTCTCTTCAGATTCTGCCTTTCTCTTTCCTGTCTCTCTCCTTGGATTTCCCACCTGCCTCTAAGCTGCCTTGCCATAGGCCAAAGCAACTTATTTATTAACCAATGGGAACAACATATATTCACAGGGTACAGAAAGACATCTCCCAGCACACTTTGGCTCTTCTCACCCCTCCTGGGGCAAGTGTGCAAATGTTCTAAGAAAGTGACCTGGAGCAGTACCAGGAATTTCCTCCCTTCCTTCCTCCTTCCCACATTTCTTCCTTCCCTCCCTCTTTCCCTTACTTCCTGCATACTTTCTGATCTCCAATCATGGCCCTTTAGAGTGAAATTTTCAGTGATCTCTGGAATAACCCCCACAGCTCTTTCTTCTGCATTAGGAGCCTAGAGCACCCATGACACCTAAACAACATGGCTGCCTAAACAAGACCTAAAGAAGTCAAACACCAATAAACACGCTGACATGGAAGGTGAAATCTCACAGGGCGCCATCCATAGACAAGGAACTACAGGCAGCTAAGGAATCTGACAGGAGGAGAAATAGTTTTCCTCAAGATGAGCCCCCTAATTGTTTACCCAATACCAAGTGATCAGCCTTGAAATAAAATACATACAGTAGCAATAAATGGACTGAGCCAGTTGTATTTATATATTTAAGTGTCTCTCTCTCTCTCTCTCTCTCTCTCTCTCTCTCATCTCTCTCTCTCAGGGTGTGTGTGTGTGTGTGTGTGTGTGTATGTGTGTGTGTGTGTGTGACAACTAAAGAAAAAAGAAGCCATGATTTTGAGAATACATGGGAAGTGTTGGATGAGGCAGAAATGATGTAATTGTTTTTTACTTTTTTAAAGCTTAAAATTAAAAAAAGCCTAGTGTCAAATGTGCTGTCTATGGTCACTTCAGACTATATAAGGAAGGACAAGGTGTCAAGAGTGACCTGAGTCTCATGACATCTCACAACCAGAACTCTCCATATAACCATCATATGGAATGTATACCATGTTCTAGAGCAAAGAACTGCAGGTTATTCTAACTCCTTCAACATTTGTGGTGTCTCACAAGTTCCCAGCTACCCTCAGGTACCAGCATTTCCCAGGTATCTCTGCCTTCTTCGAGTGGATGTCTGCAGCCACCTAATGCCCCTGTGTGTGCTCCTGATTTGCTTGTGTCCTGGCTTAGGGTGTTTTAGTAACTTGAACCATATGTACTGGATGAAGTGGCTTTTACTCCAGACTGGGCCTAATGTACTTAAAATGTGACCCCCTCCGTGTGTGTGTGTGTGTGTGTGTGTGTGTGTGTGTGTGTGTGTGTGTGTGTTAATTCCTTATATGAAGAATTTAAAAGTTGACTTTTAAAAGCCATCTCCTAAACCCTTCCTCTTAGGGCCAGGATGAGAGGATAAGGCTAACGCAAAGGGAGAATCCAGTGGCAGGAACTGGGCCTGATGACTTAGATGCCATGGCTCACCTCACCTGCTTTTTTCATGGAGTGTCTAGAGTTCACTGTTCCTGAAGCAGGTGGGCCCTTGTGAGAAAACTCACCACCCAACCTTCCAGACAAACAGGCACTTTAGTGTATGGTCATCACCACATGAGGTCAAGATGGATCCTCAGATACATCTGGATCTGTACTGTGGCTGTGGCTGTAATGGGAAAGGACACTGAGCTATTGATGTCCAAGGCCATGACTTTTATACTGAGTAGCTATGGAACTGGCCACTTCTCATACCACTATCTGTTGGTCAGGGTCAGAGGACAGTGACCAATGGATGCTCCTACTCCTGAGTAGAAAAACAATCTACCACCAAAAGTCCAGCTTGGTCTACTCCAAATAATCTGTGATGAATGAATGAACAGAACTCTTCCTCATTTCTCTGTTATACCTTTCCTCTATATCTCCTCCTTTTTTTTTTATCATTTTCTTCTTGGAGCTCAAATTTCATCTTCTGGAGCTAATCATTGCCAGAGTCCTTAATTTGGAAACCATTGCCTGGTCTTCCAGAAGAATCCTGTAATTGGGATATAAGGGCATAGAAAATGAAGTCTTTAGAGTTATATACTAAGAATAAGATGTTCTGGACCCCTGTACCATTTTGGAACCTTCTCCACTTCTAATTCACCAAACATGCCTGTTAAACTACAAGACTGGAGAAACACATGAGTGGTACCTGTCTTGGGAAACAGGGAGTGGAAAAGAACAAGAAGCAGCTCCCCCAGTGCTCACTTTCACAGGGCCAGAGGACAAACTGCTCCTCTCATAAGGAGGGAACTTTCTAGAAACAAGCAGTATAGATGCAGGCCATTAACTAGTTTACCCATGAGGAAATGGGTAGGAGTGGGTGGTCAGAAGGCATGCTTGTAGCACCAAAACCACCAAAGAGAGGGAGAGCGCCATGTGGGATGTTGGTGGGTTCTGTGGTTATCTGCTGCAGCTGCAGAGTCGAGTGCATCTGGACAAACTGTAAGCACTTCTCGGTGTGCTCGAATCCACAGATTCCCAAGGCTGCAAGCCAAACAGGAGCAGACAGGTGTTGGAGTGCTGGTAGGAGGCACATGGAAGAACACACACACAGCTTACTCATTGCTGAGATCCTAGAAATCAGGCCCTGACTCCAGGGAGAAGAGTGTCTTCCTTCCACCCACCTCTCCTTCTCATGAATAAAGTGGTAACATGGATCACCTTCCTGAAAGGAGGACATCCATGTCCCTGGGCACAAGGGAGAGAGCCTCTAAAACTGCTTTATTTGATATATATAGTCCTTATTGAAATTATGTCATAAATTTTCTTATATCTTCCTGTAGGCTGCCTTTACTTCTTTACTGATCAAAGACAAAACCCACATCTTTTCCTATCTCACATCCTCTTGGTCACTATCAAATCACTGTGTTCTAATACCTGCATGTCCCAGCTCCCTAGCTGTCAGCAGAGCTGGTGATGACAGAGCATGGAGCAACACGAACCATGGTCTAGCCGCATAAGGGTCCATCAAAAAGGCGGGATCTTGTGAAAAGCGCAACATCTAATAATATACTGGACACATTGTCCTTGGAGACAGAGAGAGAGAGAGAGAGAGAGAGAGAGAGAGAGAGAGACAGAGACAGAGACAGAGACAGAGACAGAGACAGAGACTCTGACAGGGATGGCCTAGTCAAACAGAAACCATGGAAACCAGATGAGAAACACATACTTCAAATTAGAGACCTAGAGATAAAGCCTAAGAAATCCCCCAAGTCAAGAAAGTATGCCTAGCAGTTGAGTGACACAAATGTGCCCATCAGGGAAGATCATTCCTGCTTCACAGCTGGTAACCCTTCAGTGGAACATAAGCCCCTAGCCAGTGGGAGGTGCAATATGCCAGATGTGGAACAGATGTTCCGATCCTCACAAGTTTACATGTTGAAGCTGTGAATTTAATATGAGGGTATTTGGAGGTGGGTCTTTGGGACAGGAGGTTAAATGTAGTTATGAGAACAGGGCCTTAATCTGATGGGAATGGTGCCCTAATAATGCAATGGGCCGGGCGGTGGTGGTGCACGCCTTTAATCCCAGCACTCGGGAGGCAGAGGCAGGCGGATCTCTGTGAGTTCGAGGCCAGCCTGGGCTACCAAGTGAGTTCCAGGAAAGGCGCAAAGCTACACAGAGAAACCCTGTCTTGAAAAACCAAAAAAATAAATAAATAAATAAATAAATAAATAAATAAATAAATAAATAAATAAATAAAATAATGCAATGGAAATATTAGGAGCATTCAATGAGGAACAGACTCTTGAGTAAATGTGCTGGGAAGATTGCGTGTGAAAAAGGAAGAAACTGGACTCACACTACACCCCGAAGCCATTTGGAAATGGATTAAAAATTAAGGATTCATAAAGTTTCTAGAAGAAAGCTCCTTGACATTGTTCTTGATATGTATGTATATATATATATATATATATATATATATATATATATATATATATATATATATAATGCTAAAAGTTTCAGCAATAATAGTAAAAGAAACAAGTGGGTTTACACTACTCCTCAAGACTTCTGCTTGGCAAAGGAAGCAATCAATGAGATGGACAGGCAACCTGTGAAAGAAATTCAAATATGATATATATGATAAGGGGTTAATATCTAAAATATATTAGAAACTCAAACAAGTCAATAACAAATGAAAACAAAGCCAACCACCTAAAACAAACCAAAGAAAGGCAAAACCAACTGAAAAAGTAGCCAGTGTACCTAAACAGACATGGAAATGGCCAACAGGTATGTGAACATGGACTTGGCATTACCCATTGTCAGAGGAAGGCCAATGAAAGTGTGGTCTCCTGATAGTGCGGCTGTTGTAGAAAGGACATAATGCAGTGTTGGTGAAGATGTGGGGAAGTGGGGGCAGGTCTTGGCACCCTGCAGAAGTAAATTTCCAAATCACACTGTGATATGAAAAGTTTTTTGGAGTTTTACTCAAAAGAGTAAGAGTAGGATATTATCCAAAATGTCTTCTTTGGAGTATTGCCCAAAGGAAATAGAATCATCATCTTGTAGATTCACAATAGCAACAGTATAGAATTAACTGGAGTGTCTATCAACAGAACAGAAAAAGGAGTTATGCAAAGGAGTCTTTTAAAAATATTTGCTTATTTTTAGTTTATGTGCACAAATATTTTTCTGTATTATATGTGTATGTATGCCATGTCCATGCCTGGAACTCATGGAGGCCAGAAGAGAAACTGGAGTTACAGATGGTTGTGAGTTCTAGGAACTCACCCTTGATCCCTACAAGTGCTCTTAACAGTTGAGACATCTCTCTAGCCTCACATAGTGGATTCTCACCCAGTCTTTAAAAGGAAGGAAATTCCATCAATTGTGATTTGGATGAACCTGGAGGACATGAAGTTAAGTGAAATTAGCTATACATAGAAAAGTACTGTGGGGCCTCCCATGCTTTGTTGGTCAGTTTTCTGTTAGTGTAACAAATGCTTGATATCATCAACTTACAAAGAGAAAAGCTTTCTTTTAGTTCACAGTTTTGGAAGTTTCGGCCCACAGTGGATTAGGTCACTATTAACCCCTTAGTAAAGCAGCATTTCAAGGCCAGTGTGTATGTAACAGAGCAAAATAGACCATGGTCACTACATTGTCAGGAAAAATGAAAATGGGGACAGGGATGTGAGATGATAATGCTGATTTTCTTGACTGTATTATTTCATTCAGTATATAAACATCAAATCAAACATTTTGTGTTCCTGAAGTATATACCGCAAAAAAAAGGGCAAGTGACTTAAAAAGAGGTCAGATCTCCCCACTCCCCTCCACCCCCACCCCCCCACTCCCGCCGCCTCTCTCTCTGGCATGTGAACTAATAAAAAGTCAGATATCCTATCTGTCAGCGAGAGACCCTTCCCAGACATCAAATCTGTTGCCACCTTGGCCTGGACTCCAGCCTCCTTGGACTGTGTATTAGTTAACCTTTCTGGTCTGTGGATATTCTTATGGTAACAGAGTACATTGAGACAGCACCCAAAGGCTATGAAACCGGTACTCATTTACAGAGCCTCAGGAGATTCCACATGCTTTGCATACTGTACTCATCTCATCCTCGTGTTTTGACCTTACAAACCAGTGAGGTAAGTTCTATTTTCATCGCGTGGGGGTGGGGTGGGTGAGGAAAACAGGCGTTCAGGAGGCAGGTCTGAGCAAGTTTATAAGAAGTGTGTGCAGCCCTGACCTTTGCTCCAGGATGGCTGGCTCCACAGCCTGGAAAACTAGCCTCAGGATTTCAACAGTTTAGCAGTCACTGTTGCAGCTAGAAAGGCCACAGCCCCCTGAACTATCCTTCAGTTTGTCCTGTGACTTCCGGCTCAGTGGCAGGAGAAGGAAACTGACCTGAAGAGCTACTGGTCTGGGAACAGGGAGAGAGATGTATGAAGAGAAAGGCCGGCCTCCCGTGGCTTAGCTGCTGGCTCTGACACTTGTCCTTTGTCTCCAGTCATCTCCAGGGCCATGACCCCTGTTTGCTCTGCTCTGTAATCTCCTTCTTGAAGTGCCTCTTCAACATAGGCTTAAGAAGGCTGGACCAATCCACTGTGGACCGAAACTCCGAAATGCTGGGGATGCCTTTCTGTATGCTGTGAATGTGTTGCTCTGATTGATTGATGAATAAAATGCTGATTGGCCAGTATCCAGGCAGGAAGTATAGTATAGGTGGGATAAGCAGAGAGGAGAATTCTGGCA